>NW_027101324.1:489865-499865 GCF_029633855.1 Hoplias malabaricus
GGGGACCTTCGGGGATAGAGTCCGACCCAGGAGAGGGGCCGTGTAACTACTTAAAGGATGGGATCTCGTTCGTTACCGGAATTGACCAGACGAATCGCTCCACGAACTACCAACGGCCATGCACCACCACCCACAGAATCGAGAAAGAGCCGTCAATCTGTCAATCCTTACCGTGTCCGGGCCGGGTTAGGTTCCCCGCGTTGAGTCAAATTAAGCCGCAAGCTCCACTCCTGGTGGTGCCCTTCCGTCAATTCCTTTAAGTTTCAGCTTTGCAACCGTACTCCCCCCAGAGCCCAAAGACTCGTGGTTTCCCGGACGCTGCCCGGCGGGTCATAGTCGTTAACCCAACGCCGCCGGATCGCGGGTCGGCATAGTTTACGGTCGGAACTACGACGGTACCTGATCGTCTTCGATCCTCCGACTTTCGTTCTTGATTAATGAAAACATTCTTGGCAAATGCCTTCGCTTTTGTCCGTCCCGCACCGGTCTACGAATTTCACCTCTCTCGGTGCGGTACGAATGCCCCCGGCCGTCCCTCTTAATCATGACCTTTGGTCCGTCAAACCCACGAAATAGGACCAAGAGAGCGGTCGGATACCCCCCCGGCTCGGGGAACCGTGCGGCGGCCAGAAAACGGCCCCGCCCGGCCGCCTCGCCGAAGAGCTCCGACTCGCCCCCCATGGGAAGGCCTTATTCCATTATTCCTAGCTCAGTCCATTCAAGGCACGCTTCGGCCTGCTTTGAGCACTCTGTTTTGTTCAAAGTAAACGCACCGGACCCTTCCGCCCCCCACGTATTCAACCGCGGCGGACGACCCAGCTAAGGGCCTCTCCGCGGAGGAAGGGAGCAGAGGACACCGGATGAGTAGGGACAAGGTCCCGCGACCTCCACCCAGAGACCCGCGGGGGGTCCCCAACCCCCCCGGAGAGGGGCAGCTTCCCACCGCGAAGTCCGGACGGGCAGAGGCCCGGCAGCCGGGACCCGTCCCCGGATCCAACTACGAGCTTTTTAACTGCAGCAACGTTAACATACGCTATTGGAGCTGGAATTACCGCGGCTGCTGGCACCAGACTTGCCCTCCAATGGGTCCTCACCCACGGACGTAGATTGAGTTCATTTCGGTCCCGAAACCTTCAAACGGGGCCTCGCACCGATATTTTTCGTCACTACCTCCCCGTGTCGGGAATGGGTAATTTGCGCGCCTGCTGCCTTCCTTGGATGTGGTAGCCGTTTCTCAGGCTCCCTCTCCGGAATCGAACCCAGATTCCCCGTTACCCGTGGTCACCACACGTAGTCCCGTAGACTACCGTCGAAAGTTGATAGGGCAGACACTCGAATGAGACGTCGCCGCCCCGAAGGGCTCTGCGATCGGCCAAAGGTTATCTAGAGTCACCAAAGCGGACCCGACCGGAGTCGGGAGGGGGTTTTTTGGTTCTGATAAATGCACGTATCCGTGGGGGGCGCCGAGGGGGGAAGGTGAACCAGTCACCGACCACCTCGAAACGGCACCCCCACTTCCAACGCTTCGTTTGCATGTATTAGCTCTGGAATTACCACAGTTATACCAAGTAACGTGTGGAGCGATCAAAGGAACCATAACTGATTTAATGAGCCATTCGCAGTTTCACTGTACCAACGCCCGTGTGTACTTAGACTTGCATGGCTTAATCTTTGAGACAAGCATATGATACTGGCAGGATCAACCAGGCCGATCCCTCTGGTACTCAAACCCGGCTTGGGGAAAGAGAGAGAGTCGGTGGTGCGTGGAACTCGACCCCCCGAAGGAGGAAGAGACGCGCACCGCGGAAAGGCTTTTCGAACGAGACCCCCCGGAGGTGGGTCTGCAATCGGGGGTTTGACTACTTGGAAAATGTACGATTCAAGGCCCGGACGGTGCAGGCTAGGGGCCGGTTCCTTCCCTCAATAGGATCCCGACCCTAAGGCACCACCGACTCGGACCTTTTAACGGACCCAAACTGCGGTGGAAATTAGACCGACGGATCGGCTAAGTCTCCCTCGGAACGATTCTGGGACAAGCGGACCCCCTGTTACGGGGGGTCCACGAGCCATGGAGGCTGGAGCACGTGGCGGGGAGGATCGTTCTAAAAGCCGGTATTATTTCGGATTAGAAGCCTGCCCCTGGTGCTCCGGGTATGCCGCATTTCGAACGGGCGTAAAGGACGTCCGTTTAAGGGAAGAGAATGGAAGAGAATTTCCTGGCCCCCTCAAAGCGCGAGGAGGTCGGCATAGGTTTTACGGTACGCCCCCCCCGGAGCCGTCTGATGTTCAGAAGACGAAGGGTTTTGCCCCCAATCTCGTAAGGTCGAGGGCTCACCACCGAACTTCCAGCCGCGGTCCTTGGTAGGACCGATACGCGGACAAGCCGCAAAATCCTGGCCCCCTCGCAGTGCGAGGAGGTCGGCAAAGGTTTTACGATTCGCCCCCCGGAGCCTACGGTTAGTTTTCTCGATTTAAGAAGACGAAGGGGGTCGGGGCCCGGGAACCGTAAACCGAGCGCCTCTTCCCCTGCGAACTTCCAGCCGCGGTCCTTGGTAGGACCGATACGCGGACAAGCCGCAAATCCTGGCCCCCTCGCAGTGCGAGGAGGTCGGCAAAGGTTTTACGATTCGCCCCCCCGGAGCCTACGGTTAGTTTTCTCGATTTAAGAAGACGAAGGGGGTCGGGGCCCGGGAACCGTAAACCGAGCGCCTCTTCCCCTGCGAACTTCCAGCCGCGGTCCGTTTAAAAAGACCGATCCGTGACACCTCTAATGCGCTCTTTGCCTCCGGCCGTTTCCAGCGCGGGGGCCCGGTGGTGCGCTCCCAAGTCCCCGCGGAGGGGAAAATCTGGGAGATCCCACATTAGACCAAGCGGAACGCCGGTCTTCGCCTCGGGGGTTTGTATGCCCCTTTCGACTCGCGCACGGGCAAGAGTTAGGTTAGGAACGGGGACAACTGCCGGCGGGCGGCCCGTCGCACCCACCCCGCAAGTGGGCAGGTGGTCGGTGGCCTGTGGACCCGCCGCTCGGATTCGTTTATAGTAGGAACCATAACGGGGTACAACCCTCATACGCTCGACCCCCTCACGCCCAGAGAAGTGTTCACCTCCCTGGGCATATATCGAACGAATCATCGGGATTGAAGGGGAGGCCACCCAAACCATCCCCTTAGCCCAGAGGGGTGCCAGTCCTCGGGCTTCGGTATTCGCATCACCGGGGTCTATGGAGGTCTCGACTTAGGTTTTGAAAACCTCCAGAGGGGGGGCCGGATTAACCACCACCCTAGCCCAGAGGGGTGCCAGTCCTCGGGCTTCGGTATTCGCATCACCGGGGTCTATGGAGGTCTCGACTTAGGTTTTGAAAACCTCCAGAGGTGGGGCCGGATTAACCACCACCCTAGCCCAGAGGGGTGCCAGTCCTCGGGCATGTCACTTCGCATCACCGGGGTTCTATGGAGGTCTCGACTTAGGTTTTAAAAACCTCCAGAGGGTGGGGGCATATCTTATCCCCACCCTAGCCCAGAGGGGTGCCAGTCCTCGGGCATGTCATTTCGCATCACCGGGGTCTACGGAGGTCTCGACTTAGGTTTTGAAAACCTCCAGAGGGTGGGGGCATATCTTATCCCCACCCTAGCCCAGAGGGGTGCCAGTCCTCGGGCTTCGGTATTCGCATCACCGGGGTCTACGGAGGTCTCGACTTAGGTTTTGAAAACCTCCAGAGGGTGGGGCCTGACTTACCACCAACCCTTAGCCCAGAGGTGTGCCACTCCTCGGGCATGGAATTCGCATCAACGGGGTCTACGGATGTCTCGACTTAGGTTTTGAACACATCCAGGGAAGCAGAGCGGACATTCCCATTATTTCAAGCCCATCGGGAAGCCACTCCTTTGGGCATAGCGTTTCGCATCGCTGTTACCCAAACTTACGTCTGATTTAATGCCTCCCTAATATCCCGACGGCACCAGGCTGAGAAACCATATGCCCACAGGATTTGAGGCGTTGGAACCTCGTTCGCATAGCCGACAACGATGAACCTCCCTCGGACTCGCTACGAGGCTTGAGGAGGGTCCTGATTTTCTTAAAATCTCAGGTGAGGGACTTAGAAAATTTTCACTTTAAAACCACAGACCTCCAGAGGAGAGACCGGGCTTATCACAACCTTAGCCCAGAGGGCGTCACTCCTCGGGCATGTCACTTCGCATCACCGGGGGTCCATGGATGTCTCGACTTAGGTTTTGAACACATCCAGAAGGGGGGGCCGGATTAACCACCACCCTTAGCCCAGAGGGGTGCCAGTCCTCGGGCTTTAAATTCGCTTCGCCGGGGTCTATGGAAGTCATTTTTTAGACCTCCAGAGGGGAGGCAACCCAAACCATCCCCTTAGCCCAGAGGTGTGCCACTCCTCGGGCTTGTGTATTCGCATCACCGGGGTCCATGGAAGTCATTTTAGACATCCAGAGGGGAGGCCACCCTAACCATCCCCTTAGCCCAGAGGGGTGCCAGTCCTCGGGCTTTAAATTCGCTTCGCCGGGGTCTATGGAAGTCATTTTTAGACCTCCAGAGGGGAGGCAACCCAAACCATCCCCTTAGCCCAGAGGTGTGCCAATCCTCGGGCTTGTGTATTCGCATCACCGGGGTCCATGGAAGTCATTTTAGACATCCAGAGGGGAGGCCACCCTAACCATCCCCTTAGCCCAGAGGGGTGCCAGTCCTCGGGCTTTAAATTCGCTTCGCCGGGGTCTATGGAAGTCATTTTTAGACCTCCAGAGGGGAGGCAACCCAAACCATCCCCTTAGCCCAGAGGTGTGCCACTCCTCGGGCTTGTGTATTCGCATCACCGGGGTCCATGGAAGTCATTTTAGACATCCAGAGAGTGGGGCCGGTCTTACCACCACCCTTAAGCCCAGAGGGCGTCACTCCTCGGGCATGAAATTCGGATTACCGGGGTCTATGGATGTCTCAACTTAGGTTTTGAACACATCCAGAGGGGAGGCCACCCAAACCATCCCCTTAGCCCGGAGGTGTGCACCTCCTCGGGCTTCAAATTCGAATCACCGGGGTCCATGGAAGTCATTTTAGACATCCAGAGAGTGGGGCCGGTCTTACCACCACTCTTAGCCCAGAGGGCGCCACTCCTCGGGCATGAAATTCGCATCACCGGGGTCCATGGAAGTCAGTTTAGACCTCCAGAGAGTGGGGCCGGTCTTACCACCACTCTTAAGCCCAGAGGGCGTCACTCCTCGGGCATGAAATTCGGATTACCGGGGTCTATGGATGTCTCAACTTAGGTTTTGAACACATCCAGAGGGGAGGCCACCCAAACCATCCCCTTAGCCCGGAGGTGTGCACCTCCTCGGGCTTGAAATTCGAATCACCGGGGTCCATGGAAGTCAGTTTAGACCTCCAGAGAGTGGGGCCGGTCTTACCACCACCCTTAAGCCCAGAGGGCGTCACTCCTCGGGCATGGAATTCGCATCAACGGGGTCTACGGATGTCTCGACTTAGGTTTTGAACACATCCAGGGAAGCAGAGCAGACATTCCCATTATTTCAAGCCCATCGGGAAGCCACTCCTTTGGGCATAGCGTTTCGCATCGCTGTTACCCAAACTTACGTCTGATTTAATGCCTCCCTAATATCCCGACGGCACCAGGCTGAGAAACCATATGCCCACAGGATTAGAGGCGTCTGAACCCCTTTCGCATAGCCGACAACGATGAACCTCCCTCGGACTCGCTACGAGGCTTGAGGAGGGTCCTGATTCTCTTAAAATCTCAGGTGAGGGACTTAGAAAATATTCACTTTAAAACCACAGACCTCCAGAGGAGAGACCGGGCTTATCACAACCTTAGCCCAGAAGGCACCACTCTTCGGGCATGTCACTTCGCATCACCGGGGTCCATGGAAGTCTCGACTTAGGTTTTGAACGCATCCAGAGGGTGGGAGCCGGACTTACCACCACCCTTAGCCCAGAGGGCGTCACTCCTCGGGCATAAAATTCGGATAACCGGGGTCCATGGAAGTCAATTTTGACCTCCAGAGAGGGGGGGGGCCTGGCTTACCACCACCCTAAGCCCAGAGGGCGTCACTCCTCGGGCATGAAATACGCTACACCGGGGTCCATGGAAGTCAGTTTAGACCTCCAGAGAGGGGGGGCCGGGCTTACCACCACCCTTAGCCCGGAGGGCACCACTCCTCGGGCTTGAAATTCGCATCACCGGGGTCCATGGAAGTCTCGACTTAGGTTTTGGAAACCTCCAGAGGGGGGGCTGCACTTACCACCACCCTAAGCCCAGAGGGCGTCACTCCTCGGGCATGAAATACGCTATACCGGGGTCCATGGAAGTCCTTTTAGACCTCCAGAGAGGGGGGGGCCGGGCTTACCACCACCCTTAGCCCAGAGGGCACCACTCCTCGGGCTTGAAATTCGCATCACCGGGGTCCATGGAAGTCTCGACTTAGGTTTTGGAAACCTCCAGAGGGGGGGCTGCACTTACCACCACCCTTAGCCCAGAGGTTCATCACTCCTCGGGCATGAAATTCGGATAACCGGGGTCCATGGAAGTCAGTTTAGACCTCCAGAGAGTGGGGCCGGGCTTACCACCACCCTAAGCCCAGAGGGCGTCACTCCTCGGGCATGAAATTCAGATAACCGGGGTCCATGGAAGTCAGTTTAGACCTCCAGAGAGTGGGGCCGGGCTTACCACCACCCTAAGCCCAGAGGGCGTCACTCCTCGGGCATGAAATTCGGATAACCGGGGTCCATGGAAGTCTCGACTTAGGTTTTGGAGACCTCCAGAGGGGGGGCCGGGCATACCACCACCCTTAGCCCAGAGGGCGTCACTCCTCGGGCATGAAATACGCTATACCGGGGTCCATGGAAGTCAGTTTTGACCTCCAGAGAGGGGGGGCCTGGCTTACCACCACCCTAGCCGAGAGGGCGTCACTCCTCGGGCATGAAATTCGCTTCACCGGGGTCCATGGAAGTCATTTTAGACCTCCAGAGAGGGGGGGCTGCACTTACCACCACCCTAGCCGAGAGGGCGTCACTCCTCGGGCATGAAATTCGGATCACCGGGGTCCATGGAAGTCAGTTTAGACCTCCAGAGAGTGGGGCCGGGCTTACCACCACCCTAAGCCCAGAGGGCGTCACTCCTCGGGCATGAAATTCGGATAACCGGGGTCCATGGAAGTCTCGACTTAGGTTTTGGAGACCTCCAGAGGGGGGGCCGGGCATACCACCACCCTTAGCCCAGAGGGCGTCACTCCTCGGGCATGAAATACGCTTAACCGGGGTCCATGGAAGTCAATCTAGACCTCCAGAGAGGGGGGGCCGGGCTTACCACCACCCTTAGCCCAGAGGGCATCACTCCTCGGGCATGAAATTCGCATCACCGGGGTCCATGGAAGTCAGTTTAGACCTCCAGAGGGGGGGCTGAGCATACCACCACCCTTAGCCCAGAGGTGTGCTCCTCATCGGGCATGAAATACGCTTCACCGGGGTCCATGGAAGTCATTCGAGACCTCCAGAGGGGGGGCCGGGCATACCACCACCCTTAGCCCAGAGGTGAGTCACTCCTCGGGCATCAAATTCGCATCACCGGGGTCCATGGAAGTCAGTTTAGACCTCCAGAGGGGGGGCTGAGCATACCACCACCCTTAGCCCAGAGGTGTGCTCCTCATCGGGCATGAAATACGCTTCACCGGGGTCCATGGAAGTCATTCGAGACCTCCAGAGGGGGGGCCGGGCATACCACCACCCTTAGCCCAGAGGTGAGTCACTCCTCGGGCATCAAATTCGCATCACCGGGGTCCATGGAAGTCAGTTTAGACCTCCAGAGGGGGGGCTGAGCATACCACCACCCTTAGCCCAGAGGTGTGCTCCTCATCGGGCATGAAATACGCTTCACCGGGGTCCATGGAAGTCATTCGAGACCTCCAGAGGGGGGGCCGGGCATACCACCACCCTTAGCCCAGAGGTGAGTCACTCCTCGGGCATCAAATTCGCATCACCGGGGTCCATGGAAGTCAGTTTAGACCTCCAGAGGGGGGGCTGAGCATACCACCACCCTTAGCCCAGAGGTGTGCTCCTCATCGGGCATGAAATACGCTTCACCGGGGTCCATGGAAGTCATTCGAGACCTCCAGAGGGGGGGCCGGGCATACCACCACCCTTAGCCCAGAGGTGAGTCACTCCTCGGGCATCAAATTCGCATCACCGGGGTCCATGGAAGTCAGTTTAGACCTCCAGAGGGGGGGCTGAGCATACCACCACCCTTAGCCCAGAGGTGTGCTCCTCATCGGGCATGAAATACGCTTCACCGGGGTCCATGGAAGTCATTCGAGACCTCCAGAGGGGGGGCTGGGCATACCACCACCCTTAGCCCAGAGGTGAGTCACTCCTCGGGCATCAAATTCGCATCACCGGGGTCCATGGAAGTCAGTTTAAACATCCAGAGGGGGGGGGCCGAGCATACCACCACCCTTAGCCCAGAGGTGTGCTCCTCATCGGGCATCAAATTCGCATCACCGGGGTCCATGGAAGTCATTCGAGACCTCCAGAGGGGGGGCCGAGTATACCACCACCCTTAGCCCAGAGGTGAGTCACTCCTCGGGCATCAAATTCGCATCACCGGGGTCCATGGAAGTCAGTTTAGACCTCCAGAGGGGGGGCCGAGCATACCACCACCCTTAGCCCAGAGGTGAGTCACTCCTCGGGCATCAAATTCGCATCACCGGGGTCCATGGAAGTCAGTTTAAACATCCAGAGGGGGGGGCCGAGCATACCACCACCCTTAGCCCAGAGGTGTGCTCCTCATCGGGCATCAAATTCGCATCACCGGGGTCCATGGAAGTCAGTTTAGACCTCCAGAAAGGGGGGCCGAACCTACCACCAACCTTAGCCCAGAGGGCGTCACTCCTCGGGCTTCAAACTCCCATCGCCGGGGTCCCATGGAAGTCTCGACTTAGGTTTTGAACCGTTCCGGGGTCACCTCCAGTGAGATAACGCGGAAATCTCACTATATTCATGCCCACAGGCGAACCAGAGCCTTGGGCTTGTCATAGTTACATACGGTGTACCCAAACTTTCGTCTTTTCTAAAGGAACCCTAATGTCCTGACGGCACCGCACTGGAAACCCCCATGCCCTCTGAATTTTTACCTCTCCGAGGTGCTCCGTTTTGGGCTTGCTACCTAGGGCGAAGAGGGTCAGAAATTTTTCTAAGTCCTACTTTAAAACGTCCCACTGGGAGAACACTAGGGTTAGCACTTTGCCAAAAAATCACGGCTGAATGCAATTTTCACGCCTCGCACCCTTTGTTCGTTTAGATTTAACAAAAAAATCAACCGACCCCCCTTTTTAACAACGCTTTGCCGAATTTAGCTCACTTTTCCCGGCCTGGAATATCTCACGCTTGCCCCCCACGGTACTTACCTCCGGGGAAGACACCCCCGTCGCTGCCAACGCCCATGCCCGGCCCAGGCTCACCCGACTCGGCCTCGCTCGCTCCATCGCCCGCTCCAAACCTCCGGGGAGAAGACCCCCATCGCCGCCAACGCCCATGCCCGGCCCAGGCTCACCCGACTCGGCCTCGCTCGCTACATCGCCCCGCTCCAAACCTCCGGGGCTGGACCTCCACCAACCCAGCGCACCTCTCGAACCTATCCGGCCCACACTTAAGCACTCCTCCTCGGACTAAACCATCCAGCCCGCGCCGCTGGAACGAGCGCCCACTGGAAGACCTGAGCCTCAAACCCGCGTGCATTGCGGTTCTCTATCTCCCCGGGCTCGGAGCACTTTTCTCGGCCATGGGACCTCCAGGGGGGGCCCTTCATGGCTCCGTCAATATTCCTTTAAGTCTCACTCCGCCCACTGGAAGACCCGAGCCCCAAACCCGCGCGCTTTACGGTTCTCTATCTCCCCGGGCTCGGGGCACTTTTCTCGGCCATGGGACCTCCAGGGGGGGCCCCTCATGGCTCCGTCATCATTCCTCTAAGTCTCAT
>NW_027101324.1:504865-509865 GCF_029633855.1 Hoplias malabaricus
GGATCCCAATTCACATATATTTGACACAAGTCAAATATATTGCAATTGGGATCCCAATTCACATATATTTGACTTGTGTCAAATATATTGCAATTGGGATCACAATTGCAAATTATATCTTACCCAGAGCCCCAGGCTCCCAGAAGGGAGCTGGGCTGTGATAAGGCTTGCCCCGGAGCCTACCACTGGTGCTAAGACTCCCATAAGCCTCTGGATCTCTGCAGAGTCCCAGAGTCCCAGAGTCCCAGAGTCCCAGAGCCCCAGGGACCCAGAGACCCAGAGCCCCAGAGCCCCAGAGCCCAAGAGCCCCAGAGTCCCAGGGACCCAGAGTCCCAGAGTCCCAGGGACCCAGAGTCCCAGGGACCCAGAGTCCCAGGGACCAAGAGACCCAGAGCCCCAGGGACCCAGAGTCCCAGGGACCCAGAGTCCCAGGGACCCAGAGACCCAGAGACCCAGAGCCCCAGGGACCCAGAGCCCCAGAGCCCCAGAGCCCCAGAGTCCCAGAGCACCAGAGCCCCAGAGCCCCAGAGTCCCAGGGACCAAGAGTCCCAGGGACCCAGAGACCCAGAGCCCCAGGGACCCAGAGACCCAGAGCCCCAGGGACCCAGAGACCCAGAGCCCCAGGGACCCAGAGCCCCAGAGCCCCAGAGCCCCAGAGTCCCAGAGTCCCAGAGTCCCAGAGCCCCAGAGACCCAGGGACCCAGAGCCCCAGAGTCCCAGAGCCCCAGAGCCCAAGAGCCCCAGGGACCCAGAGACCCAGAGCCCCAGAGCCCCAGAGCCCCAGAGTCCCAGAGCCCCAGAGCCCCAGGGACCCAGGGACCCAGAGCCCCAGAGCCCCAGAGTCCCAGAGCCCCAGAGTCCCAGGGACCCAGAGACCCAGAGCCCCAGAGCCCCAGAGTCCCAGGGACCCAGAGCCCCAGAGCCCCAGGGACCCAGAGCCCCAGAGCCCCAGAGTCCCAGAGCCCCAGAGCCCCAGGGACCCAGGGACCCAGAGTCCCAGGGACCCAGAGCCCCAGAGCCCCAGGGACCCAGGGACCCAGAGCCCCAGAGCCTCAGAGACCCAGAGCCCCAGAGACCCAGAGACCCAGAGCCCCAGAGTCCCAGAGCCCCAGGGACCCAGAGCCCCAGAGTCCCAGGGACCCAGAGACCCAGAGCCCCAGGGACCCAGAGCCCCAGAGTCCCAGGGACCCAGAGACCCAGAGCCCCAGAGCCCAGGGACCCAGGGACCCAGAGCCCCAGAGCCCCAGAGTCCCAGAGCCCCAGAGTCCCAGAGCCCCAGAGTCCCAGAGCCCCAGGGACCCAGAGCCCCAGAGTCCCAGGGACCCAGAGTCCCAGGGACCCAGAGCCCCAGAGCCCCAGAGTCCCAGAGCCCCAGAGCCCCAGAGCCCCAGAGCCACAGGGACCCAGAGCCCCATGGACCCAGAGCCCCAGAGTCCCAGGGACCCAGAGACCCAGAGTCCCAGGGACCCAGAGACCCAGAGCCCCAGGGACCCAGAGCCCCAGAGCCCCAGAGTCCCAGGGACCCAGAGACCCAGAGCCCCAGAGCCCCAGAGCCCCAGGGACCCAGAGACCCAGAGCCCCAGAGCCCCAGAGCCCCAGAGTCCCAGGGACCCAGAGCCCCAAGGACCCAGGGACCCAGAGTCCCAGGGACCCAGAGTCCCAGGGACCCAGAGACCCAGGGACCCAGAGTCCCAGAGTCCCAGAGTCCCAGGGACCCAGAGCCCCAGGGACCCAGAGCCCCAGGGACCCAGGGACCCAGGGACCCAGAGACCCAGAGCCCCAGGGACCCAGAGCCCCAGAGCCCCAGAGCCCCAGAGCCCCAGAGTCCCAGGGACCCAGGGACCCAGGGACCCAGGGACCCAGAGCCCCAGAGCCCCAGGGACCCAGAGTCCCAGGGACCCAGAGACCCAGAGCCCCAGGGACCCAGGGACCCAGGGACCCAGGGACCCAGAGACCCAGAGCCCCAGAGCCCCAGGGACCCAGGGACCCAGGGACCCAGAGACCCAGAGACCCAGAGCCCCAGGGACCCGGCGCACCGGTCGAACCTATCTGGCCCACACTTAAGCCCCCGCCCTCGGACTAAACCAATCAGCCTGCCCCGTCAAAAAAGATGCCCACTGGTAGACCTGGAACCTTAAAATATATTGGAAGTGGGATGGTTGCCCAATTGCTGTATACTATATTGCAAGTTCATCCTGCCCACTGGTGGACCTGGGAGCCAAAACGGCGCGCAATATATTGGAAGTGGGACGGTTGCGCAATCGCTGTACAATATATTGGAAGTGGGATGGTTGCCCAATTGCTGTATAATATATTGCAAGTTCATCCTGCCCACTGGTGGACCTGGGTGCCAAAACGGCGCGCAATATATTGGAAGTGGGACGGTTGAGCAATCGCTGTACAATATATTGGAAGTGGGATGGTTGCCCAATTGCTGTACAATATATTGGAAGTGGGATGGTTGCCCAATTGCTGTATAATATATTGCAAGTTCATCCTGCCCACTGGTGGACCTGGGAGACAAAACGACGCGCAATATATTGGAAGTGGGACGGTTGCGCAATCGCTGTATAATATATTGGAAGTGGGATGGTTGCCCAATTGCTGTATAATGTATTGGAAGGACCCTCCGTCAAATCTCAAAGTTCATTCTGCCCACTGGTGGACCTGGGAGACAAAACGCCGCACAATATATTGAAAGTGGGATGGTTGCCCAATTGCTGTACAATACATGGGAAGTGGGATGGTTGTCCAGTTCATTACACCCTCATCCTGGGCCTCTGATTAGGCTTGCCCCGGAGCTTACCACCGGTGCCTACCTCCAGGGGCTTATTCACCCCAACGCCCTGGTCCCCTAACCCGGCATGAATTTCACCAAGGGTCCCCTACCTCCGGGGCTCCCTATCAGCCAATACATTAAGAACACCTCATCCTGGGCCTCTGATAAGGCTTGCCCCGGAGTTTACCACCGGGGCCTACCTCCGGGGCCTAATTAAACCCAACGCCCTGGTTCCCTGAACGGGCCTTATTCAAACAACCTCTCCGCCGCCTAAGCTCCGGAGCTTCCTTTTGGCTCCCAGAGGCCCAGAGGCCCAGGCTCCCAGAGGCCCAGAGGCCCAGGCTACCAGAGGCCCAGGCTACCAGAGGCCCAGAGACCCAGGCTACCAGAGGCCCAGGCTCCCAGAGACCCAGAGGCCCAGAGGCCCAGAGGCCCAGAGACCCAGAGGCCCAGAGTCCCAGAGACCCAGAGACCCAGGGCCCCAGAGACCCAGAGCCCCAGAGCCCCAGAGCCCCAGGGACCCAGGGACCCAGAGACCCAGAGACCCAGAGACCCAGAGACCCAGGCTCCCAGAGGCCCAGAGACCCAGAGACCCAGAGACCCAGAGCCCCGGGGACCCAGAGACCCGGAGACCCAGAGCCCCAGAGCCCCAGAGCCCCAGAGTCCCAGGGACCCAGAGCCCCAGAGCCCCGGGGACCCAGAGCCCCAGAGCCCCGGGGACCCAGAGACCCAGAGCCCCAGAGCCCCAGAGGCCCAGAGGCCCAGAGGCCCAGAGGCCCAGAGTCCCAGAGACCCAGAGACCCAGAGCCCCAGAGCCCCGGGGACCCAGAGCCCCAGAGCCCCGGGGACCCAGAGACCCAGAGCCCCAGAGTCCCAGGGACCCAGAGCCCCAGAGCCCCAGAGACCCAGAGTCCCAGAGCCCCAGAGTCCCAGGGACCCAGAGCCCCAGGGACCCAGAGCCCCAGGGACCCAGAGCCCCAGAGCCCCGGGGACCCAGAGACCCAGAGCCCCGGGGACCCAGAGACCCAGAGCCCCAGAGCCCCAGAGACCCAGAGACCCAGAGCCCCAGAGCCCCAGAGACCCAGAGCCCCAGAGACCCAGAGCCCCAGAGCCCCGGGGACCCAGAGCCCCAGAGCCCGGGGACCCAGAGACCCAGAGCCCCAGAGTCCCAGGGACCCAGAGCCCCAGAGCCCCAGAGCCCCAGGGACCCAGAGCCCCAGAGTCCCAGAGCCCCAGAGCCCCAGAGCCCCAGAGCCCCGGGGACCCAGAGCCCCAGAGCCCCAGAGCCCCGGGGACCCAGAGCCCCAGAGCCCCAGAGCCCCGGGGACCCAAAGCCCCAGAGCCCCGGGGACCCAGAGACCCAGAGCCCCGGGGACCCAGAGACCCAGAGCCCCAGAGCCCCAGAGACCCAGAGACCCAGAGCCCCAGAGCCCCAGAGACCCAGAGCCCCAGAGACCCAGAGCCCCAGAGCCCCGGGGACCCAGAGCCCCAGAGCCCGGGGACCCAGAGACCCAGAGCCCCAGAGTCCCAGGGACCCAGAGCCCCAGAGCCCCAGAGCCCCAGGGACCCAGAGCCCCAGAGTCCCAGAGCCCCAGAGCCCCAGAGCCCCGGGGACCCAGAGCCCCAGAGCCCCGGGGACCCAGAGACCCAGAGCCCCAGAGTCCCAGGGACCCAGAGCCCCAGAGACCCAGAGCCCCAGGGACCCAGAGACCCAGAGCCCCAGAGTCCCAGAGACCCAGGCTCCCAGAGGCCCAGAGGCCCAGAGGCCCAGGCTACCAGAGGCCCAGAGGCCCAGGCTACCAGAGGCCCAGGCTCCCAGAGGCCCAGAGGCCCAGGCTACCAGAGGCCCAGAGGCCCAGAGCCCCAGAGCCCCAGAGACCCAGAGGCCCAGAGACCCAGAGTCCCAGAGACCCAGAGACCCAGGCTACCAGAGGCCCAGAGGCCCAGAGGCCCAGACTACCAGAGGCCCAGGCTTCCAGAGGCCCAGAGAAATTTTATTTATATTTGATTTGGACATTTTACGCTCTTTCTGGACCCTTAGACCCTCCCCCAAGCTTTGGGCGGGACTTTAGAGAGGTCAAAGTTGAATGCATCCCATTTGCAATATATATGACACTGTTAAATATATTGGAAGTTGGATGGTGTAGGTTATTCCATTCAGAAAGCCAATCAGAGCCAATCAGAGCCAAGTGACACATACTAAAGGGATGGGCCCAACGTT
>NW_027101324.1:514865-526779 GCF_029633855.1 Hoplias malabaricus
CGGCTCGCTACGTCCACCCACCCGGAGGGGGGAGAGACTCACGTCGGCCGACGACGAAAGGTACGAGGCTTCTGCGGTCCATACCTTGAAGGTACCCGCCGGGGGGGAGGTTCGGCCTCTCGAGTCCGACTCGACAACCGGCACGGACGGCGGGCGCCGACCGCGGCCAGGTCACCGTTATTGATCCTTCCGCAGGTTCCCCTACGAAAACCTTGTTACGACTTTTACTCCCTCTAGATGTCCGGGTTCGATCGACTTCCCATCGCCCGGAGGCGACCCCCGTTCGAGGGCCGCCCCGGGGACGGTCCGAGGACCTCACCGAGGCATCCGATCGGTAGTAGCGACGGGCGGTGTGTACAAAGGGCAGGGACTTAATCGACGCGGGCTGGTGACCCGCGCCTACTTGGAATTCCTCGTTCGAGGGGAATAGTTGCAATCCCCTGTCCCCAGCGGGGAATGGCGTTCATAGGATTGCCCGCACCTCTCGGCGTAGGGTAACTTACATGTTGAACCAGCCATTGTAGCTCACGTGCGACCCCGGACTTCTAAGGGCATCACAGACCTGTTATTGCTCCATTTCTCAAGTGGCTTCTGTGCCACAAATCGCTCTAAGAAGTTTAGCCACCGACCGCTGATTCCCACCGGGCGAACCCCAACCTTCAGGCCCGCGGTAAGCGGGAGGGCACCGGGGAGGGGAGAGGGAAGGCGAAGGCGAAGGACGGACAACCCACACCCGGAGAGCGGAACGAGGTGCGGACGGCATCGGGGAGGGAACCGAACGCGAAGGGGAGAGGCCGGAGCCACCCACTCGACGCAGAACTGAACCCCCGTCAACCGCATCACCTCCCCGAACCGATCCGGGGTAGAACCGGACCCCCGCCGAAACCCCCAACACCCCCACCCCGATGGGGACCCCCCGCGAACGGGGACCTTCGGGGATAGAGTCCGACCCAGGAGAGGGGCCGTGTAACTACTTAAAGGATGGGATCTCGTTCGTTACCGGAATTGACCAGACGAATCGCTCCACGAACTACCAACGGCCATGCACCACCACCCACAGAATCGAGAAAGAGCCGTCAATCTGTCAATCCTTACCGTGTCCGGGCCGGGTTAGGTTCCCCGCGTTGAGTCAAATTAAGCCGCAAGCTCCACTCCTGGTGGTGCCCTTCCGTCAATTCCTTTAAGTTTCAGCTTTGCAACCGTACTCCCCCCAGAGCCCAAAGACTCGTGGTTTCCCGGACGCTGCCCGGCGGGTCATAGTCGTTAACCCAACGCCGCCGGATCGCGGGTCGGCATAGTTTACGGTCGGAACTACGACGGTACCTGATCGTCTTCGATCCTCCGACTTTCGTTCTTGATTAATGAAAACATTCTTGGCAAATGCCTTCGCTTTTGTCCGTCCCGCACCGGTCTACGAATTTCACCTCTCTCGGTGCGGTACGAATGCCCCCGGCCGTCCCTCTTAATCATGACCTTTGGTCCGTCAAACCCACGAAATAGGACCAAGAGAGCGGTCGGATACCCCCCCGGCTCGGGGAACCGTGCGGCGGCCAGAAAACGGCCCCGCCCGGCCGCCTCGCCGAAGAGCTCCGACTCGCCCCCCATGGGAAGGCCTTATTCCATTATTCCTAGCTCAGTCCATTCAAGGCACGCTTCGGCCTGCTTTGAGCACTCTGTTTTGTTCAAAGTAAACGCACCGGACCCTTCCGCCCCCCACGTATTCAACCGCGGCGGACGACCCAGCTAAGGGCCTCTCCGCGGAGGAAGGGAGCAGAGGACACCGGATGAGTAGGGACAAGGTCCCGCGACCTCCACCCAGAGACCCGCGGGGGGTCCCCAACCCCCCCGGAGAGGGGCAGCTTCCCACCGCGAAGTCCGGACGGGCAGAGGCCCGGCAGCCGGGACCCGTCCCCGGATCCAACTACGAGCTTTTTAACTGCAGCAACGTTAACATACGCTATTGGAGCTGGAATTACCGCGGCTGCTGGCACCAGACTTGCCCTCCAATGGGTCCTCACCCACGGACGTAGATTGAGTTCATTTCGGTCCCGAAACCTTCAAACGGGGCCTCGCACCGATATTTTTCGTCACTACCTCCCCGTGTCGGGAATGGGTAATTTGCGCGCCTGCTGCCTTCCTTGGATGTGGTAGCCGTTTCTCAGGCTCCCTCTCCGGAATCGAACCCAGATTCCCCGTTACCCGTGGTCACCACACGTAGTCCCGTAGACTACCGTCGAAAGTTGATAGGGCAGACACTCGAATGAGACGTCGCCGCCCCGAAGGGCTCTGCGATCGGCCAAAGGTTATCTAGAGTCACCAAAGCGGACCCGACCGGAGTCGGGAGGGGGTTTTTTGGTTCTGATAAATGCACGTATCCGTGGGGGGCGCCGAGGGGGGAAGGTGAACCAGTCACCGACCACCTCGAAACGGCACCCCCACTTCCAACGCTTCGTTTGCATGTATTAGCTCTGGAATTACCACAGTTATACCAAGTAACGTGTGGAGCGATCAAAGGAACCATAACTGATTTAATGAGCCATTCGCAGTTTCACTGTACCAACGCCCGTGTGTACTTAGACTTGCATGGCTTAATCTTTGAGACAAGCATATGATACTGGCAGGATCAACCAGGCCGATCCCTCTGGTACTCAAACCCGGCTTGGGGAAAGAGAGAGAGTCGGTGGTGCGTGGAACTCGACCCCCCGAAGGAGGAAGAGACGCGCACCGCGGAAAGGCTTTTCGAACGAGACCCCCCGGAGGTGGGTCTGCAATCGGGGGTTTGACTACTTGGAAAATGTACGATTCAAGGCCCGGACGGTGCAGGCTAGGGGCCGGTTCCTTCCCTCAATAGGATCCCGACCCTAAGGCACCACCGACTCGGACCTTTTAACGGACCCAAACTGCGGTGGAAATTAGACCGACGGATCGGCTAAGTCTCCCTCGGAACGATTCTGGGACAAGCGGACCCCCTGTTACGGGGGGTCCACGAGCCATGGAGGCTGGAGCACGTGGCGGGGAGGATCGTTCTAAAAGCCGGTATTATTTCGGATTAGAAGCCTGCCCCTGGTGCTCCGGGTATGCCGCATTTCGAACGGGCGTAAAGGACGTCCGTTTAAGGGAAGAGAATGGAAGAGAATTTCCTGGCCCCCTCAAAGCGCGAGGAGGTCGGCATAGGTTTTACGGTACGCCCCCCCCGGAGCCGTCTGATGTTCAGAAGACGAAGGGTTTTGCCCCCAATCTCGTAAGGTCGAGGGCTCACCACCGAACTTCCAGCCGCGGTCCTTGGTAGGACCGATACGCGGACAAGCCGCAAAATCCTGGCCCCCTCGCAGTGCGAGGAGGTCGGCAAAGGTTTTACGATTCGCCCCCCGGAGCCTACGGTTAGTTTTCTCGATTTAAGAAGACGAAGGGGGTCGGGGCCCGGGAACCGTAAACCGAGCGCCTCTTCCCCTGCGAACTTCCAGCCGCGGTCCTTGGTAGGACCGATACGCGGACAAGCCGCAAATCCTGGCCCCCTCGCAGTGCGAGGAGGTCGGCAAAGGTTTTACGATTCGCCCCCCCGGAGCCTACGGTTAGTTTTCTCGATTTAAGAAGACGAAGGGGGTCGGGGCCCGGGAACCGTAAACCGAGCGCCTCTTCCCCTGCGAACTTCCAGCCGCGGTCCGTTTAAAAAGACCGATCCGTGACACCTCTAATGCGCTCTTTGCCTCCGGCCGTTTCCAGCGCGGGGGCCCGGTGGTGCGCTCCCAAGTCCCCGCGGAGGGGAAAATCTGGGAGATCCCACATTAGACCAAGCGGAACGCCGGTCTTCGCCTCGGGGGTTTGTATGCCCCTTTCGACTCGCGCACGGGCAAGAGTTAGGTTAGGAACGGGGACAACTGCCGGCGGGCGGCCCGTCGCACCCACCCCGCAAGTGGGCAGGTGGTCGGTGGCCTGTGGACCCGCCGCTCGGATTCGTTTATAGTAGGAACCATAACGGGGTACAACCCTCATACGCTCGACCCCCTCACGCCCAGAGAAGTGTTCACCTCCCTGGGCATATATCGAACGAATCATCGGGATTGAAGGGGAGGCCACCCAAACCATCCCCTTAGCCCAGAGGGGTGCCAGTCCTCGGGCTTCGGTATTCGCATCACCGGGGTCTATGGAGGTCTCGACTTAGGTTTTGAAAACCTCCAGAGGGGGGGCCGGATTAACCACCACCCTAGCCCAGAGGGGTGCCAGTCCTCGGGCTTCGGTATTCGCATCACCGGGGTCTATGGAGGTCTCGACTTAGGTTTTGAAAACCTCCAGAGGTGGGGCCGGATTAACCACCACCCTAGCCCAGAGGGGTGCCAGTCCTCGGGCATGTCACTTCGCATCACCGGGGTTCTATGGAGGTCTCGACTTAGGTTTTAAAAACCTCCAGAGGGTGGGGGCATATCTTATCCCCACCCTAGCCCAGAGGGGTGCCAGTCCTCGGGCAT
This sequence comes from Hoplias malabaricus, assembly GCF_029633855.1. Classification (NCBI taxonomy): domain Eukaryota; kingdom Metazoa; phylum Chordata; class Actinopteri; order Characiformes; family Erythrinidae; genus Hoplias; species Hoplias malabaricus. The sequence continues at coordinate 519,332 of NW_027101324.1, forward strand.
GTCATTTCGCATCACCGGGGTCTACGGAGGTCTCGACTTAGGTTTTGAAAACCTCCAGAGGGTGGGGGCATATCTTATCCCCACCCTAGCCCAGAGGGGTGCCAGTCCTCGGGCTTCGGTATTCGCATCACCGGGGTCTACGGAGGTCTCGACTTAGGTTTTGAAAACCTCCAGAGGGTGGGGCCTGACTTACCACCAACCCTTAGCCCAGAGGTGTGCCACTCCTCGGGCATGGAATTCGCATCAACGGGGTCTACGGATGTCTCGACTTAGGTTTTGAACACATCCAGGGAAGCAGAGCGGACATTCCCATTATTTCAAGCCCATCGGGAAGCCACTCCTTTGGGCATAGCGTTTCGCATCGCTGTTACCCAAACTTACGTCTGATTTAATGCCTCCCTAATATCCCGACGGCACCAGGCTGAGAAACCATATGCCCACAGGATTTGAGGCGTTGGAACCTCGTTCGCATAGCCGACAACGATGAACCTCCCTCGGACTCGCTACGAGGCTTGAGGAGGGTCCTGATTTTCTTAAAATCTCAGGTGAGGGACTTAGAAAATTTTCACTTTAAAACCACAGACCTCCAGAGGAGAGACCGGGCTTATCACAACCTTAGCCCAGAGGGCGTCACTCCTCGGGCATGTCACTTCGCATCACCGGGGGTCCATGGATGTCTCGACTTAGGTTTTGAACACATCCAGAAGGGGGGGCCGGATTAACCACCACCCTTAGCCCAGAGGGGTGCCAGTCCTCGGGCTTTAAATTCGCTTCGCCGGGGTCTATGGAAGTCATTTTTTAGACCTCCAGAGGGGAGGCAACCCAAACCATCCCCTTAGCCCAGAGGTGTGCCACTCCTCGGGCTTGTGTATTCGCATCACCGGGGTCCATGGAAGTCATTTTAGACATCCAGAGGGGAGGCCACCCTAACCATCCCCTTAGCCCAGAGGGGTGCCAGTCCTCGGGCTTTAAATTCGCTTCGCCGGGGTCTATGGAAGTCATTTTTAGACCTCCAGAGGGGAGGCAACCCAAACCATCCCCTTAGCCCAGAGGTGTGCCAATCCTCGGGCTTGTGTATTCGCATCACCGGGGTCCATGGAAGTCATTTTAGACATCCAGAGGGGAGGCCACCCTAACCATCCCCTTAGCCCAGAGGGGTGCCAGTCCTCGGGCTTTAAATTCGCTTCGCCGGGGTCTATGGAAGTCATTTTTAGACCTCCAGAGGGGAGGCAACCCAAACCATCCCCTTAGCCCAGAGGTGTGCCACTCCTCGGGCTTGTGTATTCGCATCACCGGGGTCCATGGAAGTCATTTTAGACATCCAGAGAGTGGGGCCGGTCTTACCACCACCCTTAAGCCCAGAGGGCGTCACTCCTCGGGCATGAAATTCGGATTACCGGGGTCTATGGATGTCTCAACTTAGGTTTTGAACACATCCAGAGGGGAGGCCACCCAAACCATCCCCTTAGCCCGGAGGTGTGCACCTCCTCGGGCTTCAAATTCGAATCACCGGGGTCCATGGAAGTCATTTTAGACATCCAGAGAGTGGGGCCGGTCTTACCACCACTCTTAGCCCAGAGGGCGCCACTCCTCGGGCATGAAATTCGCATCACCGGGGTCCATGGAAGTCAGTTTAGACCTCCAGAGAGTGGGGCCGGTCTTACCACCACTCTTAAGCCCAGAGGGCGTCACTCCTCGGGCATGAAATTCGGATTACCGGGGTCTATGGATGTCTCAACTTAGGTTTTGAACACATCCAGAGGGGAGGCCACCCAAACCATCCCCTTAGCCCGGAGGTGTGCACCTCCTCGGGCTTGAAATTCGAATCACCGGGGTCCATGGAAGTCAGTTTAGACCTCCAGAGAGTGGGGCCGGTCTTACCACCACCCTTAAGCCCAGAGGGCGTCACTCCTCGGGCATGGAATTCGCATCAACGGGGTCTACGGATGTCTCGACTTAGGTTTTGAACACATCCAGGGAAGCAGAGCAGACATTCCCATTATTTCAAGCCCATCGGGAAGCCACTCCTTTGGGCATAGCGTTTCGCATCGCTGTTACCCAAACTTACGTCTGATTTAATGCCTCCCTAATATCCCGACGGCACCAGGCTGAGAAACCATATGCCCACAGGATTAGAGGCGTCTGAACCCCTTTCGCATAGCCGACAACGATGAACCTCCCTCGGACTCGCTACGAGGCTTGAGGAGGGTCCTGATTCTCTTAAAATCTCAGGTGAGGGACTTAGAAAATATTCACTTTAAAACCACAGACCTCCAGAGGAGAGACCGGGCTTATCACAACCTTAGCCCAGAAGGCACCACTCTTCGGGCATGTCACTTCGCATCACCGGGGTCCATGGAAGTCTCGACTTAGGTTTTGAACGCATCCAGAGGGTGGGAGCCGGACTTACCACCACCCTTAGCCCAGAGGGCGTCACTCCTCGGGCATAAAATTCGGATAACCGGGGTCCATGGAAGTCAATTTTGACCTCCAGAGAGGGGGGGGGCCTGGCTTACCACCACCCTAAGCCCAGAGGGCGTCACTCCTCGGGCATGAAATACGCTACACCGGGGTCCATGGAAGTCAGTTTAGACCTCCAGAGAGGGGGGGCCGGGCTTACCACCACCCTTAGCCCGGAGGGCACCACTCCTCGGGCTTGAAATTCGCATCACCGGGGTCCATGGAAGTCTCGACTTAGGTTTTGGAAACCTCCAGAGGGGGGGCTGCACTTACCACCACCCTAAGCCCAGAGGGCGTCACTCCTCGGGCATGAAATACGCTATACCGGGGTCCATGGAAGTCCTTTTAGACCTCCAGAGAGGGGGGGGCCGGGCTTACCACCACCCTTAGCCCAGAGGGCACCACTCCTCGGGCTTGAAATTCGCATCACCGGGGTCCATGGAAGTCTCGACTTAGGTTTTGGAAACCTCCAGAGGGGGGGCTGCACTTACCACCACCCTTAGCCCAGAGGTTCATCACTCCTCGGGCATGAAATTCGGATAACCGGGGTCCATGGAAGTCAGTTTAGACCTCCAGAGAGTGGGGCCGGGCTTACCACCACCCTAAGCCCAGAGGGCGTCACTCCTCGGGCATGAAATTCAGATAACCGGGGTCCATGGAAGTCAGTTTAGACCTCCAGAGAGTGGGGCCGGGCTTACCACCACCCTAAGCCCAGAGGGCGTCACTCCTCGGGCATGAAATTCGGATAACCGGGGTCCATGGAAGTCTCGACTTAGGTTTTGGAGACCTCCAGAGGGGGGGCCGGGCATACCACCACCCTTAGCCCAGAGGGCGTCACTCCTCGGGCATGAAATACGCTATACCGGGGTCCATGGAAGTCAGTTTTGACCTCCAGAGAGGGGGGGCCTGGCTTACCACCACCCTAGCCGAGAGGGCGTCACTCCTCGGGCATGAAATTCGCTTCACCGGGGTCCATGGAAGTCATTTTAGACCTCCAGAGAGGGGGGGCTGCACTTACCACCACCCTAGCCGAGAGGGCGTCACTCCTCGGGCATGAAATTCGGATCACCGGGGTCCATGGAAGTCAGTTTAGACCTCCAGAGAGTGGGGCCGGGCTTACCACCACCCTAAGCCCAGAGGGCGTCACTCCTCGGGCATGAAATTCGGATAACCGGGGTCCATGGAAGTCTCGACTTAGGTTTTGGAGACCTCCAGAGGGGGGGCCGGGCATACCACCACCCTTAGCCCAGAGGGCGTCACTCCTCGGGCATGAAATACGCTTAACCGGGGTCCATGGAAGTCAATCTAGACCTCCAGAGAGGGGGGGCCGGGCTTACCACCACCCTTAGCCCAGAGGTGTGCTCCTCATCGGGCATGAAATACGCTTCACCGGGGTCCATGGAAGTCATTCGAGACCTCCAGAGGGGGGGCTGGGCATACCACCACCCTTAGCCCAGAGGTGAGTCACTCCTCGGGCATCAAATTCGCATCACCGGGGTCCATGGAAGTCAGTTTAGACTTCCAGAGGGGGGGCCGAGCATACCACCACCCTTAGCCCAGAGGTGTGCTCCTCATCGGGCATCAAATTCGCATCACCGGGGTCCATGGAAGTCATTCGAGACCTCCAGAGGGGGGGGCCGAGCATACCACCACCCTTAGCCCAGAGGTGAGTCACTCCTCGGGCATCAAATTCGCATCACCGGGGTCCATGGAAGTCAGTTTAGACTTCCAGAGGGGGGGCCGAGCATACCACCACCCTTAGCCCAGAGGTGTGCTCCTCATCGGGCATCAAATTCGCATCACCGGGGTCCATGGAAGTCATTCGAGACCTCCAGAGGGGGGGCCGAGCATACCACCACCCTTAGCCCAGAGGTGAGTCACTCCTCGGGCATCAAATTCGCATCACCGGGGTCCATGGAAGTCAGTTTAGACTTCCAGAGGGGGGGCCGAGCATACCACCACCCTTAGCCCAGAGGTGTGCTCCTCATCGGGCATCAAATTCGCATCACCGGGGTCCATGGAAGTCATTCGAGACCTCCAGAGGGGGGGCCGAGTATACCACCACCCTTAGCCCAGAGGTGAGTCACTCCTCGGGCATCAAATTCGCATCACCGGGGTCCATGGAAGTCAGTTTAGACCTCCAGAGGGGGGGCCGAGCATACCACCACCCTTAGCCCAGAGGTGAGTCACTCCTCGGGCATCAAATTCGCATCACCGGGGTCCATGGAAGTCAGTTTAAACATCCAGAGGGGGGGGGCCGAGCATACCACCACCCTTAGCCCAGAGGTGTGCTCCTCATCGGGCATCAAATTCGCATCACCGGGGTCCATGGAAGTCATTCGAGACCTCCAGAGGGGGGGCCGAGTATACCACCACCCTTAGCCCAGAGGTGAGTCACTCCTCGGGCATCAAATTCGCATCACCGGGGTCCATGGAAGTCAGTTTAGACCTCCAGAGGGGGGGCCGAGCATACCACCACCCTTAGCCCAGAGGTGAGTCACTCCTCGGGCATCAAATTCGCATCACCGGGGTCCATGGAAGTCAGTTTAAACATCCAGAGGGGGGGGCCGAGCATACCACCACCCTTAGCCCAGAGGTGTGCTCCTCATCGGGCATCAAATTCGCATCACCGGGGTCCATGGAAGTCAGTTTAGACCTCCAGAAAGGGGGGCCGAACCTACCACCAACCTTAGCCCAGAGGGCGTCACTCCTCGGGCTTCAAACTCCCATCGCCGGGGTCCCATGGAAGTCTCGACTTAGGTTTTGAACCGTTCCGGGGTCACCTCCAGTGAGATAACGCGGAAATCTCACTATATTCATGCCCACAGGCGAACCAGAGCCTTGGGCTTGTCATAGTTACATACGGTGTACCCAAACTTTCGTCTTTTCTAAAGGAACCCTAATGTCCTGACGGCACCGCACTGGAAACCCCCATGCCCTCTGAATTTTTACCTCTCCGAGGTGCTCCGTTTTGGGCTTGCTACCTAGGGCGAAGAGGGTCAGAAATTTTTCTAAGTCCTACTTTAAAACGTCCCACTGGGAGAACACTAGGGTTAGCACTTTGCCAAAAAATCACGGCTGAATGCAATTTTCACGCCTCGCACCCTTTGTTCGTTTAGATTTAACAAAAAAATCAACCGACCCCCCTTTTTAACAACGCTTTGCCGAATTTAGCTCACTTTTCCCGGCCTGGAATATCTCACGCTTGCCCCCCACGGTACTTACCTCCGGGGAAGACACCCCCGTCGCTGCCAACGCCCATGCCCGGCCCAGGCTCACCCGACTCGGCCTCGCTCGCTCCATCGCCCGCTCCAAACCTCCGGGGAGAAGACCCCCATCGCCGCCAACGCCCATGCCCGGCCCAGGCTCACCCGACTCGGCCTCGCTCGCTACATCGCCCCGCTCCAAACCTCCGGGGCTGGACCTCCACCAACCCAGCGCACCTCTCGAACCTATCCGGCCCACACTTAAGCACTCCTCCTCGGACTAAACCATCCAGCCCGCGCCGCTGGAACGAGCGCCCACTGGAAGACCCGAGCCCCAAACCCGCGCGCTTTACGGTTCTCTATCTCCCCGGGCTCGGAGCACTTTTCTCGGCCATGGGACCTCCAGGGGGGGCCCTTCATGGCTCCGTCAATATTCCTTTAAGTCTCACTCCGCCCACTGGAAGACCCGAGCCCCAAACCCGCGCGCTTTACGGTTCTCTATCTCCCCGGGCTCGGGGCACTTTTCTCGGCCATGGGACCTCCAGGGGGGGCCCCTCATGGCTCCGTCATCATTCCTCTAAGTCTCATTCCGCCCACTGCGATACCCGAGGCCTTTAACCGCGGCGTTCACGGTTCTCTATCACCCCGGGCTCGGGGCACTTTTCTCGGCCATGGGACCTCCAGGGGAGGCCCTTCCTGGCTCCGTCATCATTCCTCTAAGTCTCATTCCGCCCACTGCGATACCCGAGGTCTTTAACCGCGGCGTTCACGGTTCTCTATCACCCCGGGCTCGGAGCACTTTTCTCGGCCATGGGACCTCCAGGGGAGGCCCCTCATGGCTCCGTCATCATTCCTCTAAGTCTCATTCCGCCCACTGCGATACCCGAGGTCTTTAACCGCGGCGTTCACGGTTCTCTATCACCCCGGGCTCGGAGCACTTTTCTCGGCCATGGGACCTCCAGGGGAGGCCCCTCATGGCTCCGTCATCATTCCTCTAAGTCTCATTCCGCCCACTGCGATACCCGAGGTCTTTAACCGCGGCGTTCACGGTTCTCTATCACCCCGGGCTCGGAGCACTTTTCTCGGCCATGGGACCTCCAGGGGAGGCCCCTCATGGCTCCGTCATCATTCCTCTAAGTCTCATTCCGCCCACTGCGATACCCGAGGTCTTAGACCGCGGCGTTCACGGTTCTCTATCACCCCGGGCTCGGAGCACTTTTCTCGGCCATGGGACCTCCAGGGGAGGCCCCTCATGGCTCCGTCAATATTCCTCTAAGTCTCATTCCGCCCACTGCGATACCCGGGCTCAGAGCATGTACTTCGGCCATGGGACCACAAGAGGGCGCCCTTCTTCAGAAACTGCTGACATCCAGGACCATTCAAGGGAGCGACCTGCCTCCCTATGCCCGCCACCGGCTCCCTCTAACCGGTGTACTGGCTCTCGGGGCCCGCGCCCCAGAGAACCAGAGTTTCGGAAATTGCACTAAGTCCAGACATCCAGGACCATTCAAGGGAGCGACCTGCCTCCCTATGCCCGCCACCGGCTCCCTCTAACCGGTGTACTGGCTCTCGGGGCCCGCGCCCCAGAGAACCAGAGTTTCGGAAATTGCACTAAGTCCAGACATCCAGGACCATTCAAGGGAGCGACCTGCCTCCCTATGCCCGCCACCGGCTCCTTCTAACCGGTGTACTGGCTCTCGGGGCCCGCGCCCCAGAGAACCAGAGTTTCGGAAATTGCACTAAGTCCAGACATCCAGGACCATTCAAGGGAGCGACCTGCCT
>NW_027101324.1:2702886-2717886 GCF_029633855.1 Hoplias malabaricus
GGCGGGGCCGGACCTCCGTACGCCCGACAGGCCCGAAGTCCAGAGGCGAAGCGCAGAGCCGAAGCGGGGAGCGGTGGAGTCGGCACCCCACCCCTCTCGCCCGGATACGCTCGCACCCCCGACCGCGGAACCCGACGAGCGCGGGGCCGTCCGCCCGGCTGAATCCCCCGGGGCAGTCTTCTCGGTCCCCGTACGTTTACCTCTCAACGGTTTCACGCTCTGTTGAACTCTCTCTTCAAAGTCCTGTTTCAACTTTCCCTCACGGTACTCGGTTCGCTATCGGTCTCGTGCCGGTATTTAGCCTTAGATGGAGTTTACCACCCGCTTTGGGCTGCATTCCCAAGCAACCCGACTCCGAGAAGCCCGACCTACCCGGGCGGGAACGCGGGACTCGCTACCGGGCTTTCACCGTCTATGGGAAGAAGCCACGTTCGCGAGGACTTGGTCCCGCGTCCGCACCGAGACGGATCTTACGGACTTCCGTACGCTACATTTCCCGGCCAACCCCGGTCAGGGGAAAGTGGGATTCAGCGCTGGGCTCTTCCCTGTTCGCTCGCCGCTACTAAGGGAATCCTTGTTAGTTTCTTTTCCTCCGCTTACTGATATGCTTAAGTTCAGCGGGTCGTCTCGTCTGATCTGAGGCCGCACACAGAGGTTTCTTATGCGGGGGCGAGGGCGGAGGCGGAGGGCCGAAGGCTAGGGGCGAGGGGCGAGAGCCCGGCACGAGACCGAACTCCGCGACACCTTCCCCCCCACCCCGGCCGCTCGCCCGCCCGCTCACTCGCCCGCTCGCTGGGTTTAATCGGCACTCGCCACCCCCGCGTCCGACTGCGCGGAGCCCCGCTCGGGACTCGGGGAGAGACCGTAACGGACGTGGACCCGGACCTACTCGGCTCTCCCTCCGTTCCCTGTACGGAGCTCTCTCGCAACACGGGCCGCGTGGACTGGCTCGGAACCGAGTCTTCGTTTGGGAAGACGAAGGGCCGTTTTCAGGCCCTGCGAGCTTCCAGCCGCGGTCTCTCTCTCTCAGCGGGGGCGCGGAGACCGATCGATGGGTAAAGCGACCCTCAGACAGGCGTGGCCGCGGGATGGACCCCCGCGGCCGCAATATGCGTTCGAAATTTCGATGATCTGTGTCCTGCAATTCACATTAGTTAACGCAGATGGCTGCGTTCTTCATCGAAGCACGAGCCGAGTGATCCACCGCTAAGAGTCGTATTCGGGTTTGTGCCCGGCCCGTTACAGGCCGGGCGAAGGAAGCCATTCGAACAAGAGACAATTTTTGCCAATATATTTCAAGCCGGGTGCCTTCCACCCCCGTGCAGGGGGGGAAAGGTCATTGAACCTGGGCGTCACCACCGGACCGAGGAGTTACGGCCCGGGGGACGATCGCCCGAGTAGGTGCCCGAGACTTACGTGGTTTAGGAGACCGGGGTCTAGGCACCCGCCGTTCCCGGCGAGGCCCAGGGGTTTGGTTCGCTGCGTTACGGGTCCCGGTCTAAGGCATTCAGGCGTGCGCTCAAAGCCAAGCTCTCCACCCCGGAGGGTATGAGCGAGGCCCGGTGGTACGCTCCCAAGTCCCCGCTTAGGGGAAGGCGCTGGGTAGATCCCACCTAGTCAGGACCGGCGGGCACCGGCCGTCTCCTTTCGGGTGTTTATAAACGCATCCGGGGTTCGTGAGGCCCCTTCAACTCGCGCACCGGCCTTAGACTATTATACGGTCCGTCTCTGCGAAGCCAACATCGGGGGTATTTTGCATGCGCTCTTAAGCTCCGCTCTAACCCCGTGAGGGGAAAGAGTTTCGCCCGGCGGTACGCTCCCGTCCACCACCGCCCCCTGTGCCGGGGGGATGGGTTCAGGGAGATCCCACCGAGGCCGGCGAGCACCGGCCAACGCCCTGGGGGTGAGTAAGCCCCTTTGACTCGCGCACGCACAATCAAGCCTTCAACGATCAATGGTTTTTTGGGTTTAACTACCCGGCGGGCGGCTCCGGCGCCACTCTTCCCCCCGCGAACGGGAGGGGCGGACCGGGGTACCTATGCACCTAAGGCGGTCCTCGCATAACCCCGAGTTCCGAAGCCGGCTCGCTACGTCCACCCACCCGGAGGGGGGAGAGACTCACGTCGGCCGACGACGAAAGGTACGAGGCTTCTGCGGTCCATACCTTGAAGGTACCCGCCGGGGGGGAGGTTCGGCCTCTCGAGTCCGACTCGACAACCGGCACGGACTGCGGGCGCCGACCGCGGCCAGGTCACCGTTATTGATCCTTCCGCAGGTTCCCCTACGAAAACCTTGTTACGACTTTTACTCCCTCTAGATGTCCGGGTTCGATCGACTTCCCATCGCCCGGAGGCGACCCCCGTTCGAGGGCCGCCCCGGGGACGGTCCGAGGACCTCACCGAGGCATCCGATCGGTAGTAGCGACGGGCGGTGTGTACAAAGGGCAGGGACTTAATCGACGCGGGCTGGTGACCCGCGCCTACTTGGAATTCCTCGTTCGAGGGGAATAGTTGCAATCCCCTGTCCCCAGCGGGGAATGGCGTTCATAGGATTGCCCGCACCTCTCGGCGTAGGGTAACTTACATGTTGAACCAGCCATTGTAGCTCACGTGCGACCCCGGACTTCTAAGGGCATCACAGACCTGTTATTGCTCCATTTCTCAAGTGGCTTCTGTGCCACAAATCGCTCTAAGAAGTTTAGCCACCGACCGCTGATTCCCACCGGGCGAACCCCAACCTTCAGGCCCGCGGTAAGCGGGAGGGCACCGGGGAGGGGAGAGGGAAGGCGAAGGCGAAGGCGAAGGACGGACAACCCACACCCGGAGAGCGGAACGAGGTGCGGACGGCATCGGGGAGGGAACCGAACGCGAAGGGGAGAGGCCGGAGCCACCCACTCGACGCAGAACTGAACCCCCGTCAACCGCATCACCTCCCCGAACCGATCCGGGGTAGAACCGGACCCCCGCCGAAACCCCCAACACCCCCACCCCGATGGGGACCCCCCGCGAACGGGGACCTTCGGGGATAGAGTCCGACCCAGGAGAGGGGCCGTGTAACTACTTAAAGGATGGGATCTCGTTCGTTACCGGAATTGACCAGACGAATCGCTCCACGAACTACCAACGGCCATGCACCACCACCCACAGAATCGAGAAAGAGCCGTCAATCTGTCAATCCTTACCGTGTCCGGGCCGGGTTAGGTTCCCCGCGTTGAGTCAAATTAAGCCGCAAGCTCCACTCCTGGTGGTGCCCTTCCGTCAATTCCTTTAAGTTTCAGCTTTGCAACCGTACTCCCCCCAGAGCCCAAAGACTCGTGGTTTCCCGGACGCTGCCCGGCGGGTCATAGTCGTTAACCCAACGCCGCCGGATCGCGGGTCGGCATAGTTTACGGTCGGAACTACGACGGTACCTGATCGTCTTCGATCCTCCGACTTTCGTTCTTGATTAATGAAAACATTCTTGGCAAATGCCTTCGCTTTTGTCCGTCCCGCACCGGTCTACGAATTTCACCTCTCTCGGTGCGGTACGAATGCCCCCGGCCGTCCCTCTTAATCATGACCTTTGGTCCGTCAAACCCACGAAATAGGACCAAGAGAGCGGTCGGATACCCCCCCGGCTCGGGGAACCGTGCGGCGGCCAGAAAACGGCCCCGCCCGGCCGCCTCGCCGAAGAGCTCCGACTCGCCCCCCATGGGAAGGCCTTATTCCATTATTCCTAGCTCAGTCCATTCAAGGCACGCTTCGGCCTGCTTTGAGCACTCTGTTTTGTTCAAAGTAAACGCACCGGACCCTTCCGCCCCCCACGTATTCAACCGCGGCGGACGACCCAGCTAAGGGCCTCTCCGCGGAGGAAGGGAGCAGAGGACACCGGATGAGTAGGGACAAGGTCCCGCGACCTCCACCCAGAGACCCGCGGGGGGTCCCCAACCCCCCCGGAGAGGGGCAGCTTCCCACCGCGAAGTCCGGACGGGCAGAGGCCCGGCAGCCGGGACCCGTCCCCGGATCCAACTACGAGCTTTTTAACTGCAGCAACGTTAACATACGCTATTGGAGCTGGAATTACCGCGGCTGCTGGCACCAGACTTGCCCTCCAATGGGTCCTCACCCACGGACGTAGATTGAGTTCATTTCGGTCCCGAAACCTTCAAACGGGGCCTCGCACCGATATTTTTCGTCACTACCTCCCCGTGTCGGGAATGGGTAATTTGCGCGCCTGCTGCCTTCCTTGGATGTGGTAGCCGTTTCTCAGGCTCCCTCTCCGGAATCGAACCCAGATTCCCCGTTACCCGTGGTCACCACACGTAGTCCCGTAGACTACCGTCGAAAGTTGATAGGGCAGACACTCGAATGAGACGTCGCCGCCCCGAAGGGCTCTGCGATCGGCCAAAGGTTATCTAGAGTCACCAAAGCGGACCCGACCGGAGTCGGGAGGGGGTTTTTTGGTTCTGATAAATGCACGTATCCGTGGGGGGCGCCGAGGGGGGAAGGTGAACCAGTCACCGACCACCTCGAAACGGCACCCCCACTTCCAACGCTTCGTTTGCATGTATTAGCTCTGGAATTACCACAGTTATACCAAGTAACGTGTGGAGCGATCAAAGGAACCATAACTGATTTAATGAGCCATTCGCAGTTTCACTGTACCAACGCCCGTGTGTACTTAGACTTGCATGGCTTAATCTTTGAGACAAGCATATGATACTGGCAGGATCAACCAGGCCGATCCCTCTGGTACTCAAACCCGGCTTGGGGAAAGAGAGAGAGTCGGTGGTGCGTGGAACTCGACCCCCCCGAAGGAGGAAGAGACGCGCACCGCGGAAAGGCTTTTCGAACGAGACCCCCCGGAGGTGGGTCTGCAATCGGGGGTTTGACTACTTGGAAAATGTACGATTCAAGGCCCGGACGGTGCAGGCTAGGGGCCGGTTCCTTCCCTCAATAGGATCCCGACCCTAAGGCACCACCGACTCGGACCTTTTAACGGACCCAAACTGCGGTGGAAATTAGACCGACGGATCGGCTAAGTCTCCCTCGGAACGATTCTGGGACAAGCGGACCCCCTGTTACGGGGGGTCCACGAGCCATGGAGGCTGGAGCACGTGGCGGGGAGGATCGTTCTAAAAGCCGGTATTATTTCGGATTAGAAGCCTGCCCCTGGTGCTCCGGGTATGCCGCATTTCGAACGGGCGTAAAGGACGTCCGTTTAAGGGAAGAGAATGGAAGAGAATTTCCTGGCCCCCTCAAAGCGCGAGGAGGTCGGCATAGGTTTTACGGTACGCCCCCCCCGGAGCCGTCTGATGTTCAGAAGACGAAGGGTTTTGCCCCCAATCTCGTAAGGTCGAGGGCTCACCACCGAACTTCCAGCCGCGGTCCTTGGTAGGACCGATACGCGGACAAGCCGCAAAATCCTGGCCCCCTCGCAGTGCGAGGAGGTCGGCAAAGGTTTTACGATTCGCCCCCCCGGAGCCTACGGTTAGTTTTCTCGATTTAAGAAGACGAAGGGGGTCGGGGCCCGGGAACCGTAAACCGAGCGCCTCTTCCCCTGCGAACTTCCAGCCGCGGTCCTTGGTAGGACCGATACGCGGACAAGCCGCAAATCCTGGCCCCCTCGCAGTGCGAGGAGGTCGGCAAAGGTTTTACGATTCGCCCCCCCGGAGCCTACGGTTAGTTTTCTCGATTTAAGAAGACGAAGGGGGTCGGGGCCCGGGAACCGTAAACCGAGCGCCTCTTCCCCTGCGAACTTCCAGCCGCGGTCCGTTTAAAAAGACCGATCCGTGACACCTCTAATGCGCTCTTTGCCTCCGGCCGTTTCCAGCGCGGGGGCCCGGTGGTGCGCTCCCAAGTCCCCGCGGAGGGGAAAATCTGGGAGATCCCACATTAGACCAAGCGGAACGCCGGTCTTCGCCTCGGGGGTTTGTATGCCCCTTTCGACTCGCGCACGGGCAAGAGTTAGGTTAGGAACGGGGACAACTGCCGGCGGGCGGCCCGTCGCACCCACCCCGCAAGTGGGCAGGTGGTCGGTGGCCTGTGGACCCGCCGCTCGGATTCGTTTATAGTAGGAACCATAACGGGGTACAACCCTCATACGCTCGACCCCCTCACGCCCAGAGAAGTGTTCACCTCCCTGGGCATATATCGAACGAATCATCGGGATTGAAGGGGAGGCCACCCAAACCATCCCCTTAGCCCAGAGGGGTGCCAGTCCTCGGGCTTCGGTATTCGCATCACCGGGGTCTATGGAGGTCTCGACTTAGGTTTTGAAAACCTCCAGAGGGGGGGCCGGATTAACCACCACCCTAGCCCAGAGGGGTGCCAGTCCTCGGGCTTCGGTATTCGCATCACCGGGGTCTATGGAGGTCTCGACTTAGGTTTTGAAAACCTCCAGAGGTGGGGCCGGATTAACCACCACCCTAGCCCAGAGGGGTGCCAGTCCTCGGGCATGTCACTTCGCATCACCGGGGTTCTATGGAGGTCTCGACTTAGGTTTTAAAAACCTCCAGAGGGTGGGGGCATATCTTATCCCCACCCTAGCCCAGAGGGGTGCCAGTCCTCGGGCATGTCATTTCGCATCACCGGGGTCTACGGAGGTCTCGACTTAGGTTTTGAAAACCTCCAGAGGGTGGGGGCATATCTTATCCCCACCCTAGCCCAGAGGGGTGCCAGTCCTCGGGCTTCGGTATTCGCATCACCGGGGTCTACGGAGGTCTCGACTTAGGTTTTGAAAACCTCCAGAGGGTGGGGCCTGACTTACCACCAACCCTTAGCCCAGAGGTGTGCCACTCCTCGGGCATGGAATTCGCATCAACGGGGTCTACGGATGTCTCGACTTAGGTTTTGAACACATCCAGGGAAGCAGAGCGGACATTCCCATTATTTCAAGCCCATCGGGAAGCCACTCCTTTGGGCATAGCGTTTCGCATCGCTGTTACCCAAACTTACGTCTGATTTAATGCCTCCCTAATATCCCGACGGCACCAGGCTGAGAAACCATATGCCCACAGGATTTGAGGCGTTGGAACCTCGTTCGCATAGCCGACAACGATGAACCTCCCTCGGACTCGCTACGAGGCTTGAGGAGGGTCCTGATTTTCTTAAAATCTCAGGTGAGGGACTTAGAAAATTTTCACTTTAAAACCACAGACCTCCAGAGGAGAGACCGGGCTTATCACAACCTTAGCCCAGAGGGCGTCACTCCTCGGGCATGTCACTTCGCATCACCGGGGGTCCATGGATGTCTCGACTTAGGTTTTGAACACATCCAGAAGGGGGGGCCGGATTAACCACCACCCTTAGCCCAGAGGGGTGCCAGTCCTCGGGCTTTAAATTCGCTTCGCCGGGGTCTATGGAAGTCATTTTTTAGACCTCCAGAGGGGAGGCAACCCAAACCATCCCCTTAGCCCAGAGGTGTGCCACTCCTCGGGCTTGTGTATTCGCATCACCGGGGTCCATGGAAGTCATTTTAGACATCCAGAGGGGAGGCCACCCTAACCATCCCCTTAGCCCAGAGGGGTGCCAGTCCTCGGGCTTTAAATTCGCTTCGCCGGGGTCTATGGAAGTCATTTTTAGACCTCCAGAGGGGAGGCAACCCAAACCATCCCCTTAGCCCAGAGGTGTGCCAATCCTCGGGCTTGTGTATTCGCATCACCGGGGTCCATGGAAGTCATTTTAGACATCCAGAGGGGAGGCCACCCTAACCATCCCCTTAGCCCAGAGGGGTGCCAGTCCTCGGGCTTTAAATTCGCTTCGCCGGGGTCTATGGAAGTCATTTTTAGACCTCCAGAGGGGAGGCAACCCAAACCATCCCCTTAGCCCAGAGGTGTGCCACTCCTCGGGCTTGTGTATTCGCATCACCGGGGTCCATGGAAGTCATTTTAGACATCCAGAGAGTGGGGCCGGTCTTACCACCACCCTTAAGCCCAGAGGGCGTCACTCCTCGGGCATGAAATTCGGATTACCGGGGTCTATGGATGTCTCAACTTAGGTTTTGAACACATCCAGAGGGGAGGCCACCCAAACCATCCCCTTAGCCCGGAGGTGTGCACCTCCTCGGGCTTCAAATTCGAATCACCGGGGTCCATGGAAGTCATTTTAGACATCCAGAGAGTGGGGCCGGTCTTACCACCACTCTTAGCCCAGAGGGCGCCACTCCTCGGGCATGAAATTCGCATCACCGGGGTCCATGGAAGTCAGTTTAGACCTCCAGAGAGTGGGGCCGGTCTTACCACCACTCTTAAGCCCAGAGGGCGTCACTCCTCGGGCATGAAATTCGGATTACCGGGGTCTATGGATGTCTCAACTTAGGTTTTGAACACATCCAGAGGGGAGGCCACCCAAACCATCCCCTTAGCCCGGAGGTGTGCACCTCCTCGGGCTTGAAATTCGAATCACCGGGGTCCATGGAAGTCAGTTTAGACCTCCAGAGAGTGGGGCCGGTCTTACCACCACCCTTAAGCCCAGAGGGCGTCACTCCTCGGGCATGGAATTCGCATCAACGGGGTCTACGGATGTCTCGACTTAGGTTTTGAACACATCCAGGGAAGCAGAGCGGACATTCCCATTATTTCAAGCCCATCGGGAAGCCACTCCTTTGGGCATAGCGTTTCGCATCGCTGTTACCCAAACTTACGTCTGATTTAATGCCTCCCTAATATCCCGACGGCACCAGGCTGAGAAACCATATGCCCACAGGATTAGAGGCGTCTGAACCCCTTTCGCATAGCCGACAACGATGAACCTCCCTCGGACTCGCTACGAGGCTTGAGGAGGGTCCTGATTCTCTTAAAATCTCAGGTGAGGGACTTAGAAAATATTCACTTTAAAACCACAGACCTCCAGAGGAGAGACCGGGCTTATCACAACCTTAGCCCAGAAGGCACCACTCTTCGGGCATGTCACTTCGCATCACCGGGGTCCATGGAAGTCTCGACTTAGGTTTTGAACGCATCCAGAGGGTGGGAGCCGGACTTACCACCACCCTTAGCCCAGAGGGCGTCACTCCTCGGGCATAAAATTCGGATAACCGGGGTCCATGGAAGTCAATTTTGACCTCCAGAGAGGGGGGGGGGCCTGGCTTACCACCACCCTAAGCCCAGAGGGCGTCACTCCTCGGGCATGAAATACGCTACACCGGGGTCCATGGAAGTCAGTTTAGACCTCCAGAGAGGGGGGGCCGGGCTTACCACCACCCTTAGCCCAGAGGGCACCACTCCTCGGGCTTGAAATTCGCATCACCGGGGTCCATGGAAGTCTCGACTTAGGTTTTGGAAACCTCCAGAGGGGGGGCTGCACTTACCACCACCCTAAGCCCAGAGGGCGTCACTCCTCGGGCATGAAATACGCTATACCGGGGTCCATGGAAGTCCTTTTAGACCTCCAGAGAGGGGGGGGCCGGGCTTACCACCACCCTTAGCCCAGAGGGCACCACTCCTCGGGCTTGAAATTCGCATCACCGGGGTCCATGGAAGTCTCGACTTAGGTTTTGGAAACCTCCAGAGGGGGGGCTGCACTTACCACCACCCTTAGCCCAGAGGTTCATCACTCCTCGGGCATGAAATTCGGATAACCGGGGTCCATGGAAGTCAGTTTAGACCTCCAGAGAGTGGGGCCGGGCTTACCACCACCCTAAGCCCAGAGGGCGTCACTCCTCGGGCATGAAATTCAGATAACCGGGGTCCATGGAAGTCAGTTTAGACCTCCAGAGAGTGGGGCCGGGCTTACCACCACCCTAAGCCCAGAGGGCGTCACTCCTCGGGCATGAAATTCGGATAACCGGGGTCCATGGAAGTCTCGACTTAGGTTTTGGAGACCTCCAGAGGGGGGGCCGGGCATACCACCACCCTTAGCCCAGAGGGCGTCACTCCTCGGGCATGAAATACGCTATACCGGGGTCCATGGAAGTCAGTTTTGACCTCCAGAGAGGGGGGGCCTGGCTTACCACCACCCTAGCCGAGAGGGCGTCACTCCTCGGGCATGAAATTCGCTTCACCGGGGTCCATGGAAGTCATTTTAGACCTCCAGAGAGGGGGGGCTGCACTTACCACCACCCTAGCCGAGAGGGCGTCACTCCTCGGGCATGAAATTCGGATCACCGGGGTCCATGGAAGTCAGTTTAGACCTCCAGAGAGTGGGGCCGGGCTTACCACCACCCTAAGCCCAGAGGGCGTCACTCCTCGGGCATGAAATTCGGATAACCGGGGTCCATGGAAGTCTCGACTTAGGTTTTGGAGACCTCCAGAGGGGGGGCCGGGCATACCACCACCCTTAGCCCAGAGGGCGTCACTCCTCGGGCATGAAATACGCTTAACCGGGGTCCATGGAAGTCAATCTAGACCTCCAGAGAGGGGGGGCCGGGCTTACCACCACCCTTAGCCCAGAGGTGTGCTCCTCATCGGGCATGAAATACGCTTCACCGGGGTCCATGGAAGTCATTCGAGACCTCCAGAGGGGGGGCTGGGCATACCACCACCCTTAGCCCAGAGGTGAGTCACTCCTCGGGCATCAAATTCGCATCACCGGGGTCCATGGAAGTCAGTTTAGACTTCCAGAGGGGGGGCCGAGCATACCACCACCCTTAGCCCAGAGGTGTGCTCCTCATCGGGCATCAAATTCGCATCACCGGGGTCCATGGAAGTCATTCGAGACCTCCAGAGGGGGGGGCCGAGCATACCACCACCCTTAGCCCAGAGGTGAGTCACTCCTCGGGCATCAAATTCGCATCACCGGGGTCCATGGAAGTCAGTTTAGACCTCCAGAGGGGGGGCTGAGCATACCACCACCCTTAGCCCAGAGGTGTGCTCCTCATCGGGCATGAAATACGCTTCACCGGGGTCCATGGAAGTCATTCGAGACCTCCAGAGGGGGGGCTGGGCATACCACCACCCTTAGCCCAGAGGTGAGTCACTCCTCGGGCATCAAATTCGCATCACCGGGGTCCATGGAAGTCAGTTTAAACATCCAGAGGGGGGGGGCCGAGCATACCACCACCCTTAGCCCAGAGGTGTGCTCCTCATCGGGCATCAAATTCGCATCACCGGGGTCCATGGAAGTCATTCGAGACCTCCAGAGGGGGGGCCGAGTATACCACCACCCTTAGCCCAGAGGTGAGTCACTCCTCGGGCATCAAATTCGCATCACCGGGGTCCATGGAAGTCAGTTTAGACCTCCAGAGGGGGGGCCGAGCATACCACCACCCTTAGCCCAGAGGTGAGTCACTCCTCGGGCATCAAATTCGCATCACCGGGGTCCATGGAAGTCAGTTTAAACATCCAGAGGGGGGGGCCGAGCATACCACCACCCTTAGCCCAGAGGTGTGCTCCTCATCGGGCATCAAATTCGCATCACCGGGGTCCATGGAAGTCAGTTTAGACCTCCAGAAAGGGGGGCCGAACCTACCACCAACCTTAGCCCAGAGGGCGTCACTCCTCGGGCTTCAAACTCCCATCGCCGGGGTCCCATGGAAGTCTCGACTTAGGTTTTGAACCGTTCCGGGGTCACCTCCAGTGAGATAACGCGGAAATCTCACTATATTCATGCCCACAGGCGAACCAGAGCCTTGGGCTTGTCATAGTTACATACGGTGTACCCAAACTTTCGTCTTTTCTAAAGGAACCCTAATGTCCTGACGGCACCGCACTGGAAACCCCCATGCCCTCTGAATTTTTACCTCTCCGAGGTGCTCCGTTTTGGGCTTGCTACCTAGGGCGAAGAGGGTCAGAAATTTTTCTAAGTCCTACTTTAAAACGTCCCACTGGGAGAACACTAGGGTTAGCACTTTGCCAAAAAATCACGGCTGAATGCAATTTTCACGCCTCGCACCCTTTGTTCGTTTAGATTTAACAAAAAAATCAACCGACCCCCCTTTTTAACAACGCTTTGCCGAATTTAGCTCACTTTTCCCGGCCTGGAATATCTCACGCTTGCCCCCCACGGTACTTACCTCCGGGGAAGACACCCCCGTCGCTGCCAACGCCCATGCCCGGCCCAGGCTCACCCGACTCGGCCTCGCTCGCTCCATCGCCCGCTCCAAACCTCCGGGGAGAAGACCCCCATCGCCGCCAACGCCCATGCCCGGCCCAGGCTCACCCGACTCGGCCTCGCTCGCTACATCGCCCCGCTCCAAACCTCCGGGGCTGGACCTCCACCAACCCAGCGCACCTCTCGAACCTATCCGGCCCACACTTAAGCACTCCTCCTCGGACTAAACCATCCAGCCCGCGCCGCTGGAACGAGCGCCCACTGGAAGACCTGAGCCTCAAACCCGCGCGCTTTACGGTTCTCTATCTCCCCGGGCTCGGAGCACTTTTCTCGGCCATGGGACCTCCAGGGGGGGCCCTTCATGGCTCCGTCAATATTCCTTTAAGTCTCACTCCGCCCACTGGAAGACCCGAGCCCCAAACCCGCGCGCTTTACGGTTCTCTATCTCCCCGGGCTCGGGGCACTTTTCTCGGCCATGGGACCTCCAGGGGAGGCCCTTCCTGGCTCCGTCATCATTCCTCTAAGTCTCATTCCGCCCACTGCGATACCCGAGGTCTTTAACCGCGGCGTTCACGGTTCTCTATCACCCCGGGCTCGGAGCACTTTTCTCGGCCATGGGACCTCCAGGGGAGGCCCCTCATGGCTCCGTCATCATTCCTCTAAGTCTCATTCCGCCCACTGCGATACCCGAGGTCTTTAACCGCGGCGTTCACGGTTCTCTATCACCCCGGGCTCGGAGCACTTTTCTCGGCCATGGGACCTCCAGGGGAGGCCCCTCATGGCTCCGTCATCATTCCTCTAAGTCTCATTCCGCCCACTGCGATACCCGAGGTCTTTAACCGCGGCGTTCACGGTTCTCTATCACCCCGGGCTCGGAGCACTTTTCTCGGCCATGGGACCTCCAGGGGAGGCCCCTCATGGCTCCGTCATCATTCCTCTAAGTCTCATTCCGCCCACTGCGATACCCGAGGTCTTAGACCGCGGCGTTCACGGTTCTCTATCACCCCGGGCTCGGAGCACTTTTCTCGGCCATGGGACCTCCAGGGGAGGCCCCTCATGGCTCCGTCAATATTCCTCTAAGTCTCATTCCGCCCACTGCGATACCCGGGCTCAGAGCATGTACTTCGGCCATGGGACCACAAGAGGGCGCCCTTCTTCAGAAACTGCTGACATCCAGGACCATTCAAGGGAGCGACCTGCCTCCCTATGCCCGCCACCGGCTCCCTCTAACCGGTGTACTGGCTCTCGGGGCCCGCGCCCCAGAGAACCAGAGTTTCGGAAATTGCACTAAGTCCAGACATCCAGGACCATTCAAGGGAGCGACCTGCCTCCCTATGCCCGCCACCGGCTCCCTCTAACCGGTGTACTGGCTCTCGGGGCCCGCGCCCCAGAGAACCAGAGTTTCGGAAATTGCACTAAGTCCAGACATCCAGGACCATTCAAGGGAGCGACCTGCCTCCCTATGCCCGCCACCGGCTCCTTCTAACCGGTGTACTGGCTCTCGGGGCCCGCGCCCCAGAGAACCAGAGTTTCGGAAATTGCACTAAGTCCAGACATCCAGGACCATTCAAGGGAGCGACCTGCCTCCCTATGCCCGCCACCGGCTCCTTCTAACCGGTGTACGGACTCTCGGGGCCCGCGCCCCAGAGAACCAGAGTTTCGGAAATTGCACTAAGTCCGATTTTCGCCCACTACGAGACCTAAAACCGTCATCCAGGATTTCACAGGGGAGTACCCACCTCCCCTATGCCCGCCACCGGCTCCCTCTAACCGGTGTACGGAGTCTCCGGGGCCCGCGCCCCAGAGAACCAGACCTGGACCGGGGGTTTGCTTTCGCCTTCCCCCCCCGACAAATGTTTGAGTGGACGGGATGACTTTCAATGGATCGCGGTATATGCACCCGCTCTGCCACTTATGACACCCGCACTCAGAATCAGGTCGTTTACGAGTCATTTCGCACCCCGGATCAAGGAACATGCGCTTAGGGACGGAAGGGCGGACCGAGGCGTTCGTTAGCCCCGGCCCTGGTTCCAGTCTCGTGCGGCTCTGGTCACCGGCGGCGGAGCGGAGTTTCCCCCGCCGCGCGCCGCGGCTATCCCGGACCAACCGTATCGAACCTCGGGCACGGACGTATCGCTCCTTCTAGGCGGGATTCCGACTTAGAGGCGTTCAGTCGTAAGCCCTCGGATGGTAGCCTTGCACCATTGGCTCCACAGCCAAGCGCGAATACCAAGTATCCGAACCCGCGGTTCCTCTCGTACTGAGCGGGGTTTCTATCGGAGCAACGCCACATCAGTAGGGTAAAACTAACCTGTCTCACGACGGTCTAAACCCAGCTCACGTTCCCTGTTAGTGGGTGAACAATCCAACGCTTTGCGAATTCTGCTTCGCAATGATAGGAAGAGCCGACATCGAAGGATCAAACAGCGGCGTCGCTATGAACGCTTGGCCGCCACAAGCCAGTTATCCCTGTGGTAACTTTTCTGACACCTCCCGCTTAAAACCCGTAAAGCAGACGGAAGGATCGTTAGGCCCCGCTTTCGCGGTCCGTATTCATACTGAAAATCAGGATCAAGCGGGCTTTTGCCCTTATGCTCTACGGGAGGTTTCCGTCCGTCCCTGAGCCCGCCTTAGGACACCTGCGTTACTCTTTGACAGGTGTACCGCCCCAGTCAAACTCCCCACCTGTCACTGTCCCCGGAGGAACTCGCCCCAGGGAGAGGAAGGGCCAGCCCCGCGCGAGCTTGCCTCCGACCCCCCACCCGAGGGGAAGGAGGACTCAGCGCCGAGCGACCCCTCCACCCGGGGCTTAGCACCTTTGAACAAGGAACCCCCAGCAAGGCAAAGGTTCCCACCGACACCCTCACCGGGTTAGTGAGGTAACGTGTAAGAGTAGTGGTATTTCACGGACGGCCCGCTCCGGTGCTGGCGAGCGGCGGGCCTCCCACTTATTCTACACCCCTTAAGTCGCCTCACAGTGACAGACTAGAGTCAAGCTCAACAGGGTCTTCTTTCCCCGCTGATTCCGCCA
>NW_027101324.1:2722886-2732886 GCF_029633855.1 Hoplias malabaricus
CGGCCTCTCGAGTCCGACTCGACAACCGGCACGGACGGCGGGCGCCGACCGCGGCCAGGTCACCGTTATTGATCCTTCCGCAGGTTCCCCTACGAAAACCTTGTTACGACTTTTACTCCCTCTAGATGTCCGGGTTCGATCGACTTCCCATCGCCCGGAGGCGACCCCCGTTCGAGGGCCGCCCCGGGGACGGTCCGAGGACCTCACCGAGGCATCCGATCGGTAGTAGCGACGGGCGGTGTGTACAAAGGGCAGGGACTTAATCGACGCGGGCTGGTGACCCGTGCCTACTTGGAATTCCTCGTTCGAGGGGAATAGTTGCAATCCCCTGTCCCCAGCGGGGAATGGCGTTCATAGGATTGCCCGCACCTCTCGGCGTAGGGTAACTTACATGTTGAACCAGCCATTGTAGCTCACGTGCGACCCCGGACTTCTAAGGGCATCACAGACCTGTTATTGCTCCATTTCTCAAGTGGCTTCTGTGCCACAAATCGCTCTAAGAAGTTTAGCCACCGACCGCTGATTCCCACCGGGCGAACCCCAACCTTCAGGCCCGCGGTAAGCGGGAGGGCACCGGGGAGGGGAGAGGGAAGGCGAAGGCGAAGGCGAAGGACGGACAACCCACACCCGGAGAGCGGAACGAGGTGCGGACGGCATCGGGGAGGGAACCGAACGCGAAGGGGAGAGGCCGGAGCCACCCACTCGACGCAGAACTGAACCCCCGTCAACCGCATCACCTCCCCGAACCGATCCGGGGTAGAACCGGACCCCCGCCGAAACCCCCAACACCCCCACCCCGATGGGGACCCCCCGCGAACGGGGACCTTCGGGGATAGAGTCCGACCCAGGAGAGGGGCCGTGTAACTACTTAAAGGATGGGATCTCGTTCGTTACCGGAATTGACCAGACGAATCGCTCCACGAACTACCAACGGCCATGCACCACCACCCACAGAATCGAGAAAGAGCCGTCAATCTGTCAATCCTTACCGTGTCCGGGCCGGGTTAGGTTCCCCGCGTTGAGTCAAATTAAGCCGCAAGCTCCACTCCTGGTGGTGCCCTTCCGTCAATTCCTTTAAGTTTCAGCTTTGCAACCGTACTCCCCCCAGAGCCCAAAGACTCGTGGTTTCCCGGACGCTGCCCGGCGGGTCATAGTCGTTAACCCAACGCCGCCGGATCGCGGGTCGGCATAGTTTACGGTCGGAACTACGACGGTACCTGATCGTCTTCGATCCTCCGACTTTCGTTCTTGATTAATGAAAACATTCTTGGCAAATGCCTTCGCTTTTGTCCGTCCCGCACCGGTCTACGAATTTCACCTCTCTCGGTGCGGTACGAATGCCCCCGGCCGTCCCTCTTAATCATGACCTTTGGTCCGTCAAACCCACGAAATAGGACCAAGAGAGCGGTCGGATACCCCCCCGGCTCGGGGAACCGTGCGGCGGCCAGAAAACGGCCCCGCCCGGCCGCCTCGCCGAAGAGCTCCGACTCGCCCCCCATGGGAAGGCCTTATTCCATTATTCCTAGCTCAGTCCATTCAAGGCACGCTTCGGCCTGCTTTGAGCACTCTGTTTTGTTCAAAGTAAACGCACCGGACCCTTCCGCCCCCCACGTATTCAACCGCGGCGGACGACCCAGCTAAGGGCCTCTCCGCGGAGGAAGGGAGCAGAGGACACCGGATGAGTAGGGACAAGGTCCCGCGACCTCCACCCAGAGACCCGCGGGGGGTCCCCAACCCCCCCGGAGAGGGGCAGCTTCCCACCGCGAAGTCCGGACGGGCAGAGGCCCGGCAGCCGGGACCCGTCCCCGGATCCAACTACGAGCTTTTTAACTGCAGCAACGTTAACATACGCTATTGGAGCTGGAATTACCGCGGCTGCTGGCACCAGACTTGCCCTCCAATGGGTCCTCACCCACGGACGTAGATTGAGTTCATTTCGGTCCCGAAACCTTCAAACGGGGCCTCGCACCGATATTTTTCGTCACTACCTCCCCGTGTCGGGAATGGGTAATTTGCGCGCCTGCTGCCTTCCTTGGATGTGGTAGCCGTTTCTCAGGCTCCCTCTCCGGAATCGAACCCAGATTCCCCGTTACCCGTGGTCACCACACGTAGTCCCGTAGACTACCGTCGAAAGTTGATAGGGCAGACACTCGAATGAGACGTCGCCGCCCCGAAGGGCTCTGCGATCGGCCAAAGGTTATCTAGAGTCACCAAAGCGGACCCGACCGGAGTCGGGAGGGGGTTTTTTGGTTCTGATAAATGCACGTATCCGTGGGGGGCGCCGAGGGGGGAAGGTGAACCAGTCACCGACCACCTCGAAACGGCACCCCCACTTCCAACGCTTCGTTTGCATGTATTAGCTCTGGAATTACCACAGTTATACCAAGTAACGTGTGGAGCGATCAAAGGAACCATAACTGATTTAATGAGCCATTCGCAGTTTCACTGTACCAACGCCCGTGTGTACTTAGACTTGCATGGCTTAATCTTTGAGACAAGCATATGATACTGGCAGGATCAACCAGGCCGATCCCTCTGGTACTCAAACCCGGCTTGGGGAAAGAGAGAGAGTCGGTGGTGCGTGGAACTCGACCCCCCGAAGGAGGAAGAGACGCGCACCGCGGAAAGGCTTTTCGAACGAGACCCCCCGGAGGTGGGTCTGCAATCGGGGGTTTGACTACTTGGAAAATGTACGATTCAAGGCCCGGACGGTGCAGGCTAGGGGCCGGTTCCTTCCCTCAATAGGATCCCGACCCTAAGGCACCACCGACTCGGACCTTTTAACGGACCCAAACTGCGGTGGAAATTAGACCGACGGATAGGCTAAGTCTCCCTCGGAACGATTCTGGGACAAGCGGACCCCCTGTTACGGGGGGTCCACGAGCCATGGAGGCTGGAGCACGTGGCGGGGAGGATCGTTCTAAAAGCCGGTATTATTTCGGATTAGAAGCCTGCCCCTGGTGCTCCGGGTATGCCGCATTTCGAACGGGCGTAAAGGACGTCCGTTTAAGGGAAGAGAATGGAAGAGAATTTCCTGGCCCCCTCAAAGCGCGAGGAGGTCGGCATAGGTTTTACGGTACGCCCCCCCCGGAGCCGTCTGATGTTCAGAAGACGAAGGGTTTTGCCCCCAATCTCGTAAGGTCGAGGGCTCACCACCGAACTTCCAGCCGCGGTCCTTGGTAGGACCGATACGCGGACAAGCCGCAAAATCCTGGCCCCCTCGCAGTGCGAGGAGGTCGGCAAAGGTTTTACGATTCGCCCCCCCGGAGCCTACGGTTAGTTTTCTCGATTTAAGAAGACGAAGGGGGTCGGGCCCGGGAACCGTAAACCGAGCGCCTCTTCCCCTGCGAACTTCCAGCCGCGGTCCGTTTAAAAAGACCGATCCGTGACACCTCTAATGCGCTCTTTGCCTCCGGCCGTTTCCAGCGCGGGGGCCCGGTGGTGCGCTCCCAAGTCCCCGCGGAGGGGAAAATCTGGGAGATCCCACATTAGACCAAGCGGAACGCCGGTCTTCGCCTCGGGGGTTTGTATGCCCCTTTCGACTCGCGCACGGGCAAGAGTTAGGTTAGGAACGGGGACAACTGCCGGCGGGCGGCCCGTCGCACCCACCCCGCAAGTGGGCAGGTGGTCGGTGGCCTGTGGACCCGCCGCTCGGATTCGTTTATAGTAGGAACCATAACGGGGTACAACCCTCATACGCTCGACCCCCTCACGCCCAGAGAAGTGTTCACCTCCCTGGGCATATATCGAACGAATCATCGGGATTGAAGGGGAGGCCACCCAAACCATCCCCTTAGCCCAGAGGGGTGCCAGTCCTCGGGCTTCGGTATTCGCATCACCGGGGTCTATGGAGGTCTCGACTTAGGTTTTGAAAACCTCCAGAGGGGGGGCCGGATTAACCACCACCCTAGCCCAGAGGGGTGCCAGTCCTCGGGCTTCGGTATTCGCATCACCGGGGTCTATGGAGGTCTCGACTTAGGTTTTGAAAACCTCCAGAGGTGGGGCCGGATTAACCACCACCCTAGCCCAGAGGGGTGCCAGTCCTCGGGCATGTCACTTCGCATCACCGGGGTTCTATGGAGGTCTCGACTTAGGTTTTAAAAACCTCCAGAGGGTGGGGGCATATCTTATCCCCACCCTAGCCCAGAGGGGTGCCAGTCCTCGGGCATGTCATTTCGCATCACCGGGGTCTACGGAGGTCTCGACTTAGGTTTTGAAAACCTCCAGAGGGTGGGGGCATATCTTATCCCCACCCTAGCCCAGAGGGGTGCCAGTCCTCGGGCTTCGGTATTCGCATCACCGGGGTCTACGGAGGTCTCGACTTAGGTTTTGAAAACCTCCAGAGGGTGGGGCCTGACTTACCACCAACCCTTAGCCCAGAGGTGTGCCACTCCTCGGGCATGGAATTCGCATCAACGGGGTCTACGGATGTCTCGACTTAGGTTTTGAACACATCCAGGGAAGCAGAGCGGACATTCCCATTATTTCAAGCCCATCGGGAAGCCACTCCTTTGGGCATAGCGTTTCGCATCGCTGTTACCCAAACTTACGTCTGATTTAATGCCTCCCTAATATCCCGACGGCACCAGGCTGAGAAACCATATGCCCACAGGATTTGAGGCGTTGGAACCTCGTTCGCATAGCCGACAACGATGAACCTCCCTCGGACTCGCTACGAGGCTTGAGGAGGGTCCTGATTTTCTTAAAATCTCAGGTGAGGGACTTAGAAAATTTTCACTTTAAAACCACAGACCTCCAGAGGAGAGACCGGGCTTATCACAACCTTAGCCCAGAGGGCGTCACTCCTCGGGCATGTCACTTCGCATCACCGGGGGTCCATGGATGTCTCGACTTAGGTTTTGAACACATCCAGAAGGGGGGGCCGGATTAACCACCACCCTTAGCCCAGAGGGGTGCCAGTCCTCGGGCTTTAAATTCGCTTCGCCGGGGTCTATGGAAGTCATTTTTTAGACCTCCAGAGGGGAGGCAACCCAAACCATCCCCTTAGCCCAGAGGTGTGCCACTCCTCGGGCTTGTGTATTCGCATCACCGGGGTCCATGGAAGTCATTTTAGACATCCAGAGGGGAGGCCACCCTAACCATCCCCTTAGCCCAGAGGGGTGCCAGTCCTCGGGCTTTAAATTCGCTTCGCCGGGGTCTATGGAAGTCATTTTTAGACCTCCAGAGGGGAGGCAACCCAAACCATCCCCTTAGCCCAGAGGTGTGCCAATCCTCGGGCTTGTGTATTCGCATCACCGGGGTCCATGGAAGTCATTTTAGACATCCAGAGGGGAGGCCACCCTAACCATCCCCTTAGCCCAGAGGGGTGCCAGTCCTCGGGCTTTAAATTCGCTTCGCCGGGGTCTATGGAAGTCATTTTTAGACCTCCAGAGGGGAGGCAACCCAAACCATCCCCTTAGCCCAGAGGTGTGCCACTCCTCGGGCTTGTGTATTCGCATCACCGGGGTCCATGGAAGTCATTTTAGACATCCAGAGAGTGGGGCCGGTCTTACCACCACCCTTAAGCCCAGAGGGCGTCACTCCTCGGGCATGAAATTCGGATTACCGGGGTCTATGGATGTCTCAACTTAGGTTTTGAACACATCCAGAGGGGAGGCCACCCAAACCATCCCCTTAGCCCGGAGGTGTGCACCTCCTCGGGCTTCAAATTCGAATCACCGGGGTCCATGGAAGTCATTTTAGACATCCAGAGAGTGGGGCCGGTCTTACCACCACTCTTAGCCCAGAGGGCGCCACTCCTCGGGCATGAAATTCGCATCACCGGGGTCCATGGAAGTCAGTTTAGACCTCCAGAGAGTGGGGCCGGTCTTACCACCACTCTTAAGCCCAGAGGGCGTCACTCCTCGGGCATGAAATTCGGATTACCGGGGTCTATGGATGTCTCAACTTAGGTTTTGAACACATCCAGAGGGGAGGCCACCCAAACCATCCCCTTAGCCCGGAGGTGTGCACCTCCTCGGGCTTGAAATTCGAATCACCGGGGTCCATGGAAGTCAGTTTAGACCTCCAGAGAGTGGGGCCGGTCTTACCACCACCCTTAAGCCCAGAGGGCGTCACTCCTCGGGCATGGAATTCGCATCAACGGGGTCTACGGATGTCTCGACTTAGGTTTTGAACACATCCAGGGAAGCAGAGCGGACATTCCCATTATTTCAAGCCCATCGGGAAGCCACTCCTTTGGGCATAGCGTTTCGCATCGCTGTTACCCAAACTTACGTCTGATTTAATGCCTCCCTAATATCCCGACGGCACCAGGCTGAGAAACCATATGCCCACAGGATTAGAGGCGTCTGAACCCCTTTCGCATAGCCGACAACGATGAACCTCCCTCGGACTCGCTACGAGGCTTGAGGAGGGTCCTGATTCTCTTAAAATCTCAGGTGAGGGACTTAGAAAATATTCACTTTAAAACCACAGACCTCCAGAGGAGAGACCGGGCTTATCACAACCTTAGCCCAGAAGGCACCACTCTTCGGGCATGTCACTTCGCATCACCGGGGTCCATGGAAGTCTCGACTTAGGTTTTGAACGCATCCAGAGGGTGGGAGCCGGACTTACCACCACCCTTAGCCCAGAGGGCGTCACTCCTCGGGCATAAAATTCGGATAACCGGGGTCCATGGAAGTCAATTTTGACCTCCAGAGAGGGGGGGGGCCTGGCTTACCACCACCCTAAGCCCAGAGGGCGTCACTCCTCGGGCATGAAATACGCTACACCGGGGTCCATGGAAGTCAGTTTAGACCTCCAGAGAGGGGGGGCCGGGCTTACCACCACCCTTAGCCCAGAGGGCACCACTCCTCGGGCTTGAAATTCGCATCACCGGGGTCCATGGAAGTCTCGACTTAGGTTTTGGAAACCTCCAGAGGGGGGGCTGCACTTACCACCACCCTAAGCCCAGAGGGCGTCACTCCTCGGGCATGAAATACGCTATACCGGGGTCCATGGAAGTCCTTTTAGACCTCCAGAGAGGGGGGGGGCCGGGCTTACCACCACCCTTAGCCCAGAGGGCACCACTCCTCGGGCTTGAAATTCGCATCACCGGGGTCCATGGAAGTCTCGACTTAGGTTTTGGAAACCTCCAGAGGGGGGGCTGCACTTACCACCACCCTTAGCCCAGAGGTTCATCACTCCTCGGGCATGAAATTCGGATAACCGGGGTCCATGGAAGTCAGTTTAGACCTCCAGAGAGTGGGGCCGGGCTTACCACCACCCTAAGCCCAGAGGGCGTCACTCCTCGGGCATGAAATTCAGATAACCGGGGTCCATGGAAGTCAGTTTAGACCTCCAGAGAGTGGGGCCGGGCTTACCACCACCCTAAGCCCAGAGGGCGTCACTCCTCGGGCATGAAATTCGGATAACCGGGGTCCATGGAAGTCTCGACTTAGGTTTTGGAGACCTCCAGAGGGGGGGCCGGGCATACCACCACCCTTAGCCCAGAGGGCGTCACTCCTCGGGCATGAAATACGCTATACCGGGGTCCATGGAAGTCAGTTTTGACCTCCAGAGAGGGGGGGCCTGGCTTACCACCACCCTAGCCGAGAGGGCGTCACTCCTCGGGCATGAAATTCGCTTCACCGGGGTCCATGGAAGTCATTTTAGACCTCCAGAGAGGGGGGGCTGCACTTACCACCACCCTAGCCGAGAGGGCGTCACTCCTCGGGCATGAAATTCGGATCACCGGGGTCCATGGAAGTCAGTTTAGACCTCCAGAGAGTGGGGCCGGGCTTACCACCACCCTAAGCCCAGAGGGCGTCACTCCTCGGGCATGAAATTCGGATAACCGGGGTCCATGGAAGTCTCGACTTAGGTTTTGGAGACCTCCAGAGGGGGGGCCGGGCATACCACCACCCTTAGCCCAGAGGGCGTCACTCCTCGGGCATGAAATACGCTTAACCGGGGTCCATGGAAGTCAATCTAGACCTCCAGAGAGGGGGGGCCGGGCTTACCACCACCCTTAGCCCAGAGGGCATCACTCCTCGGGCATGAAATTCGCATCACCGGGGTCCATGGAAGTCAGTTTAGACCTCCAGAGGGGGGGCTGAGCATACCACCACCCTTAGCCCAGAGGTGTGCTCCTCATCGGGCATGAAATACGCTTCACCGGGGTCCATGGAAGTCATTCGAGACCTCCAGAGGGGGGGCCGGGCATACCACCACCCTTAGCCCAGAGGTGAGTCACTCCTCGGGCATCAAATTCGCATCACCGGGGTCCATGGAAGTCAGTTTAGACCTCCAGAGGGGGGGCTGAGCATACCACCACCCTTAGCCCAGAGGTGTGCTCCTCATCGGGCATGAAATACGCTTCACCGGGGTCCATGGAAGTCATTCGAGACCTCCAGAGGGGGGGCCGGGCATACCACCACCCTTAGCCCAGAGGTGAGTCACTCCTCGGGCATCAAATTCGCATCACCGGGGTCCATGGAAGTCAGTTTAGACCTCCAGAGGGGGGGCTGAGCATACCACCACCCTTAGCCCAGAGGTGTGCTCCTCATCGGGCATGAAATACGCTTCACCGGGGTCCATGGAAGTCATTCGAGACCTCCAGAGGGGGGGCCGGGCATACCACCACCCTTAGCCCAGAGGTGAGTCACTCCTCGGGCATCAAATTCGCATCACCGGGGTCCATGGAAGTCAGTTTAGACCTCCAGAGGGGGGGCTGAGCATACCACCACCCTTAGCCCAGAGGTGTGCTCCTCATCGGGCATGAAATACGCTTCACCGGGGTCCATGGAAGTCATTCGAGACCTCCAGAGGGGGGGCCGGGCATACCACCACCCTTAGCCCAGAGGTGAGTCACTCCTCGGGCATCAAATTCGCATCACCGGGGTCCATGGAAGTCAGTTTAGACCTCCAGAGGGGGGGCTGAGCATACCACCACCCTTAGCCCAGAGGTGTGCTCCTCATCGGGCATGAAATACGCTTCACCGGGGTCCATGGAAGTCATTCGAGACCTCCAGAGGGGGGGCTGGGCATACCACCACCCTTAGCCCAGAGGTGAGTCACTCCTCGGGCATCAAATTCGCATCACCGGGGTCCATGGAAGTCAGTTTAAACATCCAGAGGGGGGGGGCCGAGCATACCACCACCCTTAGCCCAGAGGTGTGCTCCTCATCGGGCATCAAATTCGCATCACCGGGGTCCATGGAAGTCATTCGAGACCTCCAGAGGGGGGGCCGAGTATACCACCACCCTTAGCCCAGAGGTGAGTCACTCCTCGGGCATCAAATTCGCATCACCGGGGTCCATGGAAGTCAGTTTAGACCTCCAGAGGGGGGGCCGAGCATACCACCACCCTTAGCCCAGAGGTGAGTCACTCCTCGGGCATCAAATTCGCATCACCGGGGTCCATGGAAGTCAGTTTAAACATCCAGAGGGGGGGGCCGAGCATACCACCACCCTTAGCCCAGAGGTGTGCTCCTCATCGGGCATCAAATTCGCATCACCGGGGTCCATGGAAGTCAGTTTAGACCTCCAGAAAGGGGGGCCGAACCTACCACCAACCTTAGCCCAGAGGGCGTCACTCCTCGGGCTTCAAACTCCCATCGCCGGGGTCCCATGGAAGTCTCGACTTAGGTTTTGAACCGTTCCGGGGTCACCTCCAGTGAGATAACGCGGAAATCTCACTATATTCATGCCCACAGGCGAACCAGAGCCTTGGGCTTGTCATAGTTACATACGGTGTACCCAAACTTTCGTCTTTTCTAAAGGAACCCTAATGTCCTGACGGCACCGCACTGGAAACCCCCATGCCCTCTGAATTTTTACCTCTCCGAGGTGCTCCGTTTTGGGCTTGCTACCTAGGGCGAAGAGGGTCAGAAATTTTTCTAAGTCCTACTTTAAAACGTCCCACTGGGAGAACACTAGGGTTAGCACTTTGCCAAAAAATCACGGCTGAATGCAATTTTCACGCCTCGCACCCTTTGTTCGTTTAGATTTAACAAAAAAATCAACCGACCCCCCTTTTTAACAACGCTTTGCC
>NW_027101324.1:2737886-2742886 GCF_029633855.1 Hoplias malabaricus
ATTGCAATTGGGATCCCAATTCACATATATTTGACACAAGTCAAATATATTACAATTGGGATCCCAATTCACATATATTTGACACAAGTCAAATATATTGCAATTGGGATCCCAATTCACATATATTTGACACAAGTCAAATATATTGCAATTGGGATCCCGATTCACATATATTTGACACAAGTCAAATATATTGCAAATGGGATCCCAATTCACATATATTTGACACAAGTCAAATATATTGCAATTGGGATCCCAATTCACATATATTTGACTTGTGTCAAATATATTGCAATTGGGATCCCGATTCACATATATTTGACACAAGTCAAATATATTGCAATTGGGATCCCAATTCACATATATTTGACACAAGTCAAATATATTGCATTTGGGATCCCGATTCACATATATTTGACACAAGTCAAATATATTGCAAATGGGATCCCAATTCACATATATTTGACACAAGTCAAATATATTGCAATTGGGATCCCAATTCACATATATTTGACTTGTGTCAAATATATTGCAATTGGGATCACAATTGCAAATTATATCTTACCCAGAGCCCCAGGCTCCCAGAAGGGAGCTGGGCTGTGATAAGGCTTGCCCCGGAGCCTACCACTGGTGCTAAGACTCCCATAAGCCTCTGGATCTCTGCAGAGTCCCAGAGTCCCAGAGTCCCAGAGTCCCAGAGCCCCAGGGACCCAGAGACCCAGAGCCCCAGAGCCCCAGAGCCCAAGAGCCCCAGAGTCCCAGGGACCCAGAGTCCCAGAGTCCCAGGGACCCAGAGTCCCAGGGACCCAGAGTCCCAGGGACCAAGAGACCCAGAGCCCCAGGGACCCAGAGTCCCAGGGACCCAGAGTCCCAGGGACCCAGAGACCCAGAGACCCAGAGCCCCAGGGACCCAGAGCCCCAGAGCCCCAGAGCCCCAGAGTCCCAGAGCACCAGAGCCCCAGAGCCCCAGAGTCCCAGGGACCAAGAGTCCCAGGGACCCAGAGACCCAGAGCCCCAGGGACCCAGAGACCCAGAGCCCCAGGGACCCAGAGACCCAGAGCCCCAGGGACCCAGAGCCCCAGAGCCCCAGAGCCCCAGAGTCCCAGAGTCCCAGAGCCCCAGAGCCCCAGAGCCCCAGAGACCCAGGGACCCAGAGCCCCAGAGTCCCAGAGCCCCAGAGCCCAAGAGCCCCAGGGACCCAGAGACCCAGAGCCCCAGAGCCCCAGAGCCCCAGAGTCCCAGAGCCCCAGTGCCCCAGAGTCCCAGAGCCCCAGAGCCCCAGAGTCCCAGGGACCCAGAGTCCCAGAGCCCCAGGGACCCAGAGACCCAGAGCCCCAGAGCCCCAGAGACCCAGAGCCCCAGAGCCCCAGGGAACCAGAGCCCCAGAGTCCCAGGGACCCAGAGACCCAGAGACCCAGAGCCCCAGGGACCCAGAGCCCCAGAGTCCCAGGGACCCAGAGCCCCAGAGCCCCAGGGACCCAGGGACCCAGAGCCCCAGAGCCCCAGAGTCCCAGAGCCCCAGAGTCCCAGGGACCCAGAGACCCAGAGCCCCAGAGCCCCAGAGTCCCAGGGACCCAGAGCCCCAGAGCCCCAGGGACCCAGAGCCCCAGAGCCCCAGAGTCCCAGAGCCCCAGAGCCCCAGGGACCCAGAGACCCAGAGTCCCAGGGACCCAGAGCCCCAGAGCCCCAGGGACCCAGGGACCCAGAGCCCCAGAGCCTCAGAGACCCAGAGCCCCAGAGACCCAGAGACCCAGAGCCCCAGAGTCCCAGAGCCCCAGGGACCCAGAGCCCCAGAGTCCCAGGGACCCAGAGACCCAGAGCCCCAGGGACCCAGAGCCCCAGAGTCCCAGGGACCCAGAGACCCAGAGCCCCAGAGCCCAGGGACCCAGGGACCCAGAGCCCCAGAGCCCCAGAGTCCCAGAGCCCCAGAGTCCCAGAGCCCCAGAGTCCCAGAGCCCCAGGGACCCAGAGCCCCAGAGTCCCAGGGACCCAGAGTCCCAGGGACCCAGAGCCCCAGAGCCCCAGAGTCCCAGAGCCCCAGAGCCCCAGAGCCCCAGAGCCACAGGGACCCAGAGCCCCAGGGACCCAGAGCCCCAGAGTCCCAGGGACCCAGAGACCCAGAGTCCCAGGGACCCAGAGACCCAGAGCCCCAGGGACCCAGAGCCCCAGAGCCCCAGAGTCCCAGGGACCCAGAGACCCAGAGCCCCAGAGCCCCAGAGCCCCAGGGACCCAGAGACCCAGAGCCCCAGAGCCCCAGAGCCCCAGAGTCCCAGGGACCCAGAGCCCCAAGGACCCAGGGACCCAGAGTCCCAGGGACCCAGAGTCCCAGGGACCCAGAGACCCAGGGACCCAGAGTCCCAGAGTCCCAGGGACCCAGAGCCCCAGGGACCCAGAGCCCCAGGGACCCAGGGACCCAGGGACCCAGAGACCCAGAGCCCCAGGGACCCAGAGCCCCAGAGCCCCAGAGCCCCAGAGCCCCAGAGTCCCAGGGACCCAGGGACCCAGGGACCCAGGGACCCAGAGCCCCAGAGCCCCAGGGACCCAGAGTCCCAGGGACCCAGAGACCCAGAGCCCCAGGGACCCAGGGACCCAGGGACCCAGGGACCCAGAGACCCAGAGCCCCAGAGCCCCAGGGACCCAGGGACCCAGGGACCCAGAGACCCAGAGACCCAGAGCCCCAGGGACCCGGCGCACCGGTCGAACCTATCTGGCCCACACTTAAGCCCCCGCCCTCGGACTAAACCAATCAGCCTGCCCCGTCAAAAAAGATGCCCACTGGTAGACCTGGAACCTTAAAATATATTGGAAGTGGGATGGTTGCCCAATTGCTGTATAATATATTGCAAGTTCATCCTGCCCACTGGTGGACCTGGGAGCCAAAACGGCGCGCAATATATTGGAAGTGGGACGGTTGCGCAATCGCTGTACAATATATTGGAAGTGGGATGGTTGCCCAATTGCTGTATAATATATTGCAAGTTCATCCTGCCCACTGGTGGACCTGGGTGCCAAAACGGCGCGCAATATATTGGAAGTGGGACGGTTGAGCAATCGCTGTACAATATATTGGAAGTGGGATGGTTGCCCAATTGCTGTACAATATATTGGAAGTGGGATGGTTGCCCAATTGCTGTATAATATATTGCAAGTTCATCCTGCCCACTGGTGGACCTGGGAGACAAAACGACGCGCAATATATTGGAAGTGGGACGGTTGCGCAATCGCTGTACAATATATTGGAAGTGGGATGGTTGCCCAATTGCTGTATAATGTATTGGAA
Source organism: Hoplias malabaricus (assembly GCF_029633855.1). Lineage (NCBI taxonomy): Eukaryota > Metazoa > Chordata > Actinopteri > Characiformes > Erythrinidae > Hoplias > Hoplias malabaricus. The sequence continues at coordinate 2,741,167 of NW_027101324.1, forward strand.
GGACCCTCCGTCAAATCTCAAAGTTCATTCTGCCCACTGGTGGACCTGGGAGACAAAACGCCGCACAATATATTGAAAGTGGGATGGTTGCCCAATTGCTGTACAATACATGGGAAGTGGGATGGTTGTCCAGTTCATTACACCCTCATCCTGGGCCTCTGATTAGGCTTGCCCCGGAGCTTACCACCGGTGCCTACCTCCAGGGGCTTATTCACCCCAACGCCCTGGTCCCCTAACCCGGCATGAATTTCACCAAGGGTCCCCTACCTCCGGGGCTCCCTATCAGCCAATACATTAAGAACACCTCATCCTGGGCCTCTGATAAGGCTTGCCCCGGAGTTTACCACCGGGGCCTACCTCCGGGGCCTAATTAAACCCAACGCCCTGGTTCCCTGAACGGGCCTTATTCAAACAACCTCTCCGCCGCCTAAGCTCCGGAGCTTCCTTTTGGCTCCCAGAGGCCCAGAGGCCCAGGCTCCCAGAGGCCCAGAGGCCCAGGCTACCAGAGGCCCAGGCTACCAGAGGCCCAGAGGCCCAGAGACCCAGAGGCCCAGAGACCCAGGCTACCAGAGGCCCAGGCTCCCAGAGACCCAGAGGCCCAGAGGCCCAGAGGCCCAGAGACCCAGAGGCCCAGAGTCCCAGAGACCCAGAGCCCCAGAGCCCCAGAGCCCCAGGGACCCAGGGACCCAGAGACCCAGAGACCCAGGCTCCCAGAGGCCCAGAGACCCAGAGACCCAGAGACCCAGAGCCCCGGGGACCCAGAGACCCGGAGACCCAGAGCCCCAGAGCCCCAGAGCCCCAGAGTCCCAGGGACCCAGAGCCCCAGAGCCCCGGGGACCCAGAGCCCCAGAGCCCCGGGGACCCAGAGACCCAGAGCCCCAGAGCCCCAGAGCCCCAGAGGCCCAGAGGCCCAGAGGCCCAGAGACCCAGAGGCCCAGAGTCCCAGAGACCCAGAGACCCAGAGACCCAGAGCCCCGGGGACCCAGAGCCCCAGAGCCCCGGGGACCCAGAGACCCAGAGCCCCGGGGACCCAGAGACCCAGAGCCCCAGAGCCCCAGAGACCCAGAGACCCAGAGCCCCAGAGCCCCAGAGACCCAGAGCCCCAGAGACCCAGAGACCCAGAGCCCCAGAGCCCCGGGGACCCAGAGCCCCAGAGCCCGGGGACCCAGAGACCCAGAGCCCCAGAGTCCCAGGGACCCAGAGCCCCAGAGCCCCAGAGCCCCAGGGACCCAGAGCCCCAGAGTCCCAGAGCCCCAGAGCCCCAGAGCCCCGGGGACCCAGAGCCCCAGAGCCCCGGGGACCCAGAGCCCCAGAGCCCCAGAGCCCCGGGGACCCAGAGCCCCAGAGCCCCGGGGACCCAGAGACCCAGAGCCCCGGGGACCCAGAGACCCAGAGCCCCAGAGCCCCAGAGACCCAGAGCCCCAGAGCCCCAGAGACCCAGAGCCCCAGAGACCCAGAGACCCAGAGCCCCAGAGCCCCGGGGACCCAGAGCCCCAGAGCCCGGGGACCCAGAGACCCAGAGCCCCAGAGTCCCAGGGACCCAGAGCCCCAGAGCCCCAGAGCCCCAGGGACCCAGAGCCCCAGAGTCCCAGAGCCCCAGAGCCCCAGAGCCCCGGGGACCCAGAGCCCCAGAGCCCCGGGGACCCAGAGACCCAGAGCCCCAGAGTCCCAGGGACCCAGAGCCCCGGAGACCCAGAGCCCCAGGGACCCAGAGACCCAG
>NW_027101324.1:2747886-2758425 GCF_029633855.1 Hoplias malabaricus
CCCGGTGGTACGCTCCCAAGTCCCCGCTTAGGGGAAGGCGCTGGGTAGATCCCACCTAGTCAGGACCGGCGGGCACCGGCCGTCTCCTTTCGGGTGTTTATAAACGCATCCGGGGTTCGTGAGGCCCCTTCAACTCGCGCACCGGCCTTAGACTATTATACGGTCCGTCTCTGCGAAGCCAACATCGGGGGTATTTTGCATGCGCTCTTAAGCTCCGCTCTAACCCCGTGAGGGGAAAGAGTTTCGCCCGGCGGTACGCTCCCGTCCACCACCGCCCCCTGTGCCGGGGGGATGGGTTCAGGGAGATCCCACCGAGGCCGGCGAGCACCGGCCAACGCCCTGGGGGTGAGTAAGCCCCTTTGACTCGCGCACGCACAATCAAGCCTTCAACGATCAATGGTTTTTTGGGTTTAACTACCCGGCGGGCGGCTCCGGCGCCACTCTTCCCCCCGCGAACGGGAGGGGCGGACCGGGGTACCTATGCACCTAAGGCGGTCCTCGCATAACCCCGAGTTCCGAAGCCGGCTCGCTACGTCCACCCACCCGGAGGGGGGAGAGACTCACGTCGGCCGACGACGAAAGGTACGAGGCTTCTGCGGTCCATACCTTGAAGGTACCCGCCGGGGGGGAGGTTCGGCCTCTCGAGTCCGACTCGACAACCGGCACGGACGGCGGGCGCCGACCGCGGCCAGGTCACCGTTATTGATCCTTCCGCAGGTTCCCCTACGAAAACCTTGTTACGACTTTTACTCCCTCTAGATGTCCGGGTTCGATCGACTTCCCATCGCCCGGAGGCGACCCCCGTTCGAGGGCCGCCCCGGGGACGGTCCGAGGACCTCACCGAGGCATCCGATCGGTAGTAGCGACGGGCGGTGTGTACAAAGGGCAGGGACTTAATCGACGCGGGCTGGTGACCCGCGCCTACTTGGAATTCCTCGTTCGAGGGGAATAGTTGCAATCCCCTGTCCCCAGCGGGGAATGGCGTTCATAGGATTGCCCGCACCTCTCGGCGTAGGGTAACTTACATGTTGAACCAGCCATTGTAGCTCACGTGCGACCCCGGACTTCTAAGGGCATCACAGACCTGTTATTGCTCCATTTCTCAAGTGGCTTCTGTGCCACAAATCGCTCTAAGAAGTTTAGCCACCGACCGCTGATTCCCACCGGGCGAACCCCAACCTTCAGGCCCGCGGTAAGCGGGAGGGCACCGGGGAGGGGAGAGGGAAGGCGAAGGCGAAGGACGGACAACCCACACCCGGAGAGCGGAACGAGGTGCGGACGGCATCGGGGAGGGAACCGAACGCGAAGGGGAGAGGCCGGAGCCACCCACTCGACGCAGAACTGAACCCCCGTCAACCGCATCACCTCCCCGAACCGATCCGGGGTAGAACCGGACCCCCGCCGAAACCCCCAACACCCCCACCCCGATGGGGACCCCCCGCGAACGGGGACCTTCGGGGATAGAGTCCGACCCAGGAGAGGGGCCGTGTAACTACTTAAAGGATGGGATCTCGTTCGTTACCGGAATTGACCAGACGAATCGCTCCACGAACTACCAACGGCCATGCACCACCACCCACAGAATCGAGAAAGAGCCGTCAATCTGTCAATCCTTACCGTGTCCGGGCCGGGTTAGGTTCCCCGCGTTGAGTCAAATTAAGCCGCAAGCTCCACTCCTGGTGGTGCCCTTCCGTCAATTCCTTTAAGTTTCAGCTTTGCAACCGTACTCCCCCCAGAGCCCAAAGACTCGTGGTTTCCCGGACGCTGCCCGGCGGGTCATAGTCGTTAACCCAACGCCGCCGGATCGCGGGTCGGCATAGTTTACGGTCGGAACTACGACGGTACCTGATCGTCTTCGATCCTCCGACTTTCGTTCTTGATTAATGAAAACATTCTTGGCAAATGCCTTCGCTTTTGTCCGTCCCGCACCGGTCTACGAATTTCACCTCTCTCGGTGCGGTACGAATGCCCCCGGCCGTCCCTCTTAATCATGACCTTTGGTCCGTCAAACCCACGAAATAGGACCAAGAGAGCGGTCGGATACCCCCCCGGCTCGGGGAACCGTGCGGCGGCCAGAAAACGGCCCCGCCCGGCCGCCTCGCCGAAGAGCTCCGACTCGCCCCCCATGGGAAGGCCTTATTCCATTATTCCTAGCTCAGTCCATTCAAGGCACGCTTCGGCCTGCTTTGAGCACTCTGTTTTGTTCAAAGTAAACGCACCGGACCCTTCCGCCCCCCACGTATTCAACCGCGGCGGACGACCCAGCTAAGGGCCTCTCCGCGGAGGAAGGGAGCAGAGGACACCGGATGAGTAGGGACAAGGTCCCGCGACCTCCACCCAGAGACCCGCGGGGGGTCCCCAACCCCCCCGGAGAGGGGCAGCTTCCCACCGCGAAGTCCGGACGGGCAGAGGCCCGGCAGCCGGGACCCGTCCCCGGATCCAACTACGAGCTTTTTAACTGCAGCAACGTTAACATACGCTATTGGAGCTGGAATTACCGCGGCTGCTGGCACCAGACTTGCCCTCCAATGGGTCCTCACCCACGGACGTAGATTGAGTTCATTTCGGTCCCGAAACCTTCAAACGGGGCCTCGCACCGATATTTTTCGTCACTACCTCCCCGTGTCGGGAATGGGTAATTTGCGCGCCTGCTGCCTTCCTTGGATGTGGTAGCCGTTTCTCAGGCTCCCTCTCCGGAATCGAACCCAGATTCCCCGTTACCCGTGGTCACCACACGTAGTCCCGTAGACTACCGTCGAAAGTTGATAGGGCAGACACTCGAATGAGACGTCGCCGCCCCGAAGGGCTCTGCGATCGGCCAAAGGTTATCTAGAGTCACCAAAGCGGACCCGACCGGAGTCGGGAGGGGGTTTTTTGGTTCTGATAAATGCACGTATCCGTGGGGGGCGCCGAGGGGGGAAGGTGAACCAGTCACCGACCACCTCGAAACGGCACCCCCACTTCCAACGCTTCGTTTGCATGTATTAGCTCTGGAATTACCACAGTTATACCAAGTAACGTGTGGAGCGATCAAAGGAACCATAACTGATTTAATGAGCCATTCGCAGTTTCACTGTACCAACGCCCGTGTGTACTTAGACTTGCATGGCTTAATCTTTGAGACAAGCATATGATACTGGCAGGATCAACCAGGCCGATCCCTCTGGTACTCAAACCCGGCTTGGGGAAAGAGAGAGAGTCGGTGGTGCGTGGAACTCGACCCCCCGAAGGAGGAAGAGACGCGCACCGCGGAAAGGCTTTTCGAACGAGACCCCCCGGAGGTGGGTCTGCAATCGGGGGTTTGACTACTTGGAAAATGTACGATTCAAGGCCCGGACGGTGCAGGCTAGGGGCCGGTTCCTTCCCTCAATAGGATCCCGACCCTAAGGCACCACCGACTCGGACCTTTTAACGGACCCAAACTGCGGTGGAAATTAGACCGACGGATCGGCTAAGTCTCCCTCGGAACGATTCTGGGACAAGCGGACCCCCTGTTACGGGGGGTCCACGAGCCATGGAGGCTGGAGCACGTGGCGGGGAGGATCGTTCTAAAAGCCGGTATTATTTCGGATTAGAAGCCTGCCCCTGGTGCTCCGGGTATGCCGCATTTCGAACGGGCGTAAAGGACGTCCGTTTAAGGGAAGAGAATGGAAGAGAATTTCCTGGCCCCCTCAAAGCGCGAGGAGGTCGGCATAGGTTTTACGGTACGCCCCCCCCGGAGCCGTCTGATGTTCAGAAGACGAAGGGTTTTGCCCCCAATCTCGTAAGGTCGAGGGCTCACCACCGAACTTCCAGCCGCGGTCCTTGGTAGGACCGATACGCGGACAAGCCGCAAAATCCTGGCCCCCTCGCAGTGCGAGGAGGTCGGCAAAGGTTTTACGATTCGCCCCCCCGGAGCCTACGGTTAGTTTTCTCGATTTAAGAAGACGAAGGGGGTCGGGCCCGGGAACCGTAAACCGAGCGCCTCTTCCCCTGCGAACTTCCAGCCGCGGTCCGTTTAAAAAGACCGATCCGTGACACCTCTAATGCGCTCTTTGCCTCCGGCCGTTTCCAGCGCGGGGGCCCGGTGGTGCGCTCCCAAGTCCCCGCGGAGGGGAAAATCTGGGAGATCCCACATTAGACCAAGCGGAACGCCGGTCTTCGCCTCGGGGGTTTGTATGCCCCTTTCGACTCGCGCACGGGCAAGAGTTAGGTTAGGAACGGGGACAACTGCCGGCGGGCGGCCCGTCGCACCCACCCCGCAAGTGGGCAGGTGGTCGGTGGCCTGTGGACCCGCCGCTCGGATTCGTTTATAGTAGGAACCATAACGGGGTACAACCCTCATACGCTCGACCCCCTCACGCCCAGAGAAGTGTTCACCTCCCTGGGCATATATCGAACGAATCATCGGGATTGAAGGGGAGGCCACCCAAACCATCCCCTTAGCCCAGAGGGGTGCCAGTCCTCGGGCTTCGGTATTCGCATCACCGGGGTCTATGGAGGTCTCGACTTAGGTTTTGAAAACCTCCAGAGGGGGGGCCGGATTAACCACCACCCTAGCCCAGAGGGGTGCCAGTCCTCGGGCTTCGGTATTCGCATCACCGGGGTCTATGGAGGTCTCGACTTAGGTTTTGAAAACCTCCAGAGGTGGGGCCGGATTAACCACCACCCTAGCCCAGAGGGGTGCCAGTCCTCGGGCATGTCACTTCGCATCACCGGGGTTCTATGGAGGTCTCGACTTAGGTTTTAAAAACCTCCAGAGGGTGGGGGCATATCTTATCCCCACCCTAGCCCAGAGGGGTGCCAGTCCTCGGGCATGTCATTTCGCATCACCGGGGTCTACGGAGGTCTCGACTTAGGTTTTGAAAACCTCCAGAGGGTGGGGGCATATCTTATCCCCACCCTAGCCCAGAGGGGTGCCAGTCCTCGGGCTTCGGTATTCGCATCACCGGGGTCTACGGAGGTCTCGACTTAGGTTTTGAAAACCTCCAGAGGGTGGGGCCTGACTTACCACCAACCCTTAGCCCAGAGGTGTGCCACTCCTCGGGCATGGAATTCGCATCAACGGGGTCTACGGATGTCTCGACTTAGGTTTTGAACACATCCAGGGAAGCAGAGCGGACATTCCCATTATTTCAAGCCCATCGGGAAGCCACTCCTTTGGGCATAGCGTTTCGCATCGCTGTTACCCAAACTTACGTCTGATTTAATGCCTCCCTAATATCCCGACGGCACCAGGCTGAGAAACCATATGCCCACAGGATTTGAGGCGTTGGAACCTCGTTCGCATAGCCGACAACGATGAACCTCCCTCGGACTCGCTACGAGGCTTGAGGAGGGTCCTGATTTTCTTAAAATCTCAGGTGAGGGACTTAGAAAATTTTCACTTTAAAACCACAGACCTCCAGAGGAGAGACCGGGCTTATCACAACCTTAGCCCAGAGGGCGTCACTCCTCGGGCATGTCACTTCGCATCACCGGGGGTCCATGGATGTCTCGACTTAGGTTTTGAACACATCCAGAAGGGGGGGCCGGATTAACCACCACCCTTAGCCCAGAGGGGTGCCAGTCCTCGGGCTTTAAATTCGCTTCGCCGGGGTCTATGGAAGTCATTTTTTAGACCTCCAGAGGGGAGGCAACCCAAACCATCCCCTTAGCCCAGAGGTGTGCCACTCCTCGGGCTTGTGTATTCGCATCACCGGGGTCCATGGAAGTCATTTTAGACATCCAGAGGGGAGGCCACCCTAACCATCCCCTTAGCCCAGAGGGGTGCCAGTCCTCGGGCTTTAAATTCGCTTCGCCGGGGTCTATGGAAGTCATTTTTAGACCTCCAGAGGGGAGGCAACCCAAACCATCCCCTTAGCCCAGAGGTGTGCCAATCCTCGGGCTTGTGTATTCGCATCACCGGGGTCCATGGAAGTCATTTTAGACATCCAGAGGGGAGGCCACCCTAACCATCCCCTTAGCCCAGAGGGGTGCCAGTCCTCGGGCTTTAAATTCGCTTCGCCGGGGTCTATGGAAGTCATTTTTAGACCTCCAGAGGGGAGGCAACCCAAACCATCCCCTTAGCCCAGAGGTGTGCCACTCCTCGGGCTTGTGTATTCGCATCACCGGGGTCCATGGAAGTCATTTTAGACATCCAGAGAGTGGGGCCGGTCTTACCACCACCCTTAAGCCCAGAGGGCGTCACTCCTCGGGCATGAAATTCGGATTACCGGGGTCTATGGATGTCTCAACTTAGGTTTTGAACACATCCAGAGGGGAGGCCACCCAAACCATCCCCTTAGCCCGGAGGTGTGCACCTCCTCGGGCTTCAAATTCGAATCACCGGGGTCCATGGAAGTCATTTTAGACATCCAGAGAGTGGGGCCGGTCTTACCACCACTCTTAGCCCAGAGGGCGCCACTCCTCGGGCATGAAATTCGCATCACCGGGGTCCATGGAAGTCAGTTTAGACCTCCAGAGAGTGGGGCCGGTCTTACCACCACTCTTAAGCCCAGAGGGCGTCACTCCTCGGGCATGAAATTCGGATTACCGGGGTCTATGGATGTCTCAACTTAGGTTTTGAACACATCCAGAGGGGAGGCCACCCAAACCATCCCCTTAGCCCGGAGGTGTGCACCTCCTCGGGCTTGAAATTCGAATCACCGGGGTCCATGGAAGTCAGTTTAGACCTCCAGAGAGTGGGGCCGGTCTTACCACCACCCTTAAGCCCAGAGGGCGTCACTCCTCGGGCATGGAATTCGCATCAACGGGGTCTACGGATGTCTCGACTTAGGTTTTGAACACATCCAGGGAAGCAGAGCGGACATTCCCATTATTTCAAGCCCATCGGGAAGCCACTCCTTTGGGCATAGCGTTTCGCATCGCTGTTACCCAAACTTACGTCTGATTTAATGCCTCCCTAATATCCCGACGGCACCAGGCTGAGAAACCATATGCCCACAGGATTAGAGGCGTCTGAACCCCTTTCGCATAGCCGACAACGATGAACCTCCCTCGGACTCGCTACGAGGCTTGAGGAGGGTCCTGATTCTCTTAAAATCTCAGGTGAGGGACTTAGAAAATATTCACTTTAAAACCACAGACCTCCAGAGGAGAGACCGGGCTTATCACAACCTTAGCCCAGAAGGCACCACTCTTCGGGCATGTCACTTCGCATCACCGGGGTCCATGGAAGTCTCGACTTAGGTTTTGAACGCATCCAGAGGGTGGGAGCCGGACTTACCACCACCCTTAGCCCAGAGGGCGTCACTCCTCGGGCATAAAATTCGGATAACCGGGGTCCATGGAAGTCAATTTTGACCTCCAGAGAGGGGGGGGGCCTGGCTTACCACCACCCTAAGCCCAGAGGGCGTCACTCCTCGGGCATGAAATACGCTACACCGGGGTCCATGGAAGTCAGTTTAGACCTCCAGAGAGGGGGGGCCGGGCTTACCACCACCCTTAGCCCAGAGGGCACCACTCCTCGGGCTTGAAATTCGCATCACCGGGGTCCATGGAAGTCTCGACTTAGGTTTTGGAAACCTCCAGAGGGGGGGCTGCACTTACCACCACCCTAAGCCCAGAGGGCGTCACTCCTCGGGCATGAAATACGCTATACCGGGGTCCATGGAAGTCCTTTTAGACCTCCAGAGAGGGGGGGGGCCGGGCTTACCACCACCCTTAGCCCAGAGGGCACCACTCCTCGGGCTTGAAATTCGCATCACCGGGGTCCATGGAAGTCTCGACTTAGGTTTTGGAAACCTCCAGAGGGGGGGCTGCACTTACCACCACCCTTAGCCCAGAGGTTCATCACTCCTCGGGCATGAAATTCGGATAACCGGGGTCCATGGAAGTCAGTTTAGACCTCCAGAGAGTGGGGCCGGGCTTACCACCACCCTAAGCCCAGAGGGCGTCACTCCTCGGGCATGAAATTCAGATAACCGGGGTCCATGGAAGTCAGTTTAGACCTCCAGAGAGTGGGGCCGGGCTTACCACCACCCTAAGCCCAGAGGGCGTCACTCCTCGGGCATGAAATTCGGATAACCGGGGTCCATGGAAGTCTCGACTTAGGTTTTGGAGACCTCCAGAGGGGGGGCCGGGCATACCACCACCCTTAGCCCAGAGGGCGTCACTCCTCGGGCATGAAATACGCTATACCGGGGTCCATGGAAGTCAGTTTTGACCTCCAGAGAGGGGGGGCCTGGCTTACCACCACCCTAGCCGAGAGGGCGTCACTCCTCGGGCATGAAATTCGCTTCACCGGGGTCCATGGAAGTCATTTTAGACCTCCAGAGAGGGGGGGCTGCACTTACCACCACCCTAGCCGAGAGGGCGTCACTCCTCGGGCATGAAATTCGGATCACCGGGGTCCATGGAAGTCAGTTTAGACCTCCAGAGAGTGGGGCCGGGCTTACCACCACCCTAAGCCCAGAGGGCGTCACTCCTCGGGCATGAAATTCGGATAACCGGGGTCCATGGAAGTCTCGACTTAGGTTTTGGAGACCTCCAGAGGGGGGGCCGGGCATACCACCACCCTTAGCCCAGAGGGCGTCACTCCTCGGGCATGAAATACGCTTAACCGGGGTCCATGGAAGTCAATCTAGACCTCCAGAGAGGGGGGGCCGGGCTTACCACCACCCTTAGCCCAGAGGGCATCACTCCTCGGGCATGAAATTCGCATCACCGGGGTCCATGGAAGTCAGTTTAGACCTCCAGAGGGGGGGCTGAGCATACCACCACCCTTAGCCCAGAGGTGTGCTCCTCATCGGGCATGAAATACGCTTCACCGGGGTCCATGGAAGTCATTCGAGACCTCCAGAGGGGGGGCCGGGCATACCACCACCCTTAGCCCAGAGGTGAGTCACTCCTCGGGCATCAAATTCGCATCACCGGGGTCCATGGAAGTCAGTTTAGACCTCCAGAGGGGGGGCTGAGCATACCACCACCCTTAGCCCAGAGGTGTGCTCCTCATCGGGCATGAAATACGCTTCACCGGGGTCCATGGAAGTCATTCGAGACCTCCAGAGGGGGGGCCGGGCATACCACCACCCTTAGCCCAGAGGTGAGTCACTCCTCGGGCATCAAATTCGCATCACCGGGGTCCATGGAAGTCAGTTTAGACCTCCAGAGGGGGGGCTGAGCATACCACCACCCTTAGCCCAGAGGTGTGCTCCTCATCGGGCATGAAATACGCTTCACCGGGGTCCATGGAAGTCATTCGAGACCTCCAGAGGGGGGGCCGGGCATACCACCACCCTTAGCCCAGAGGTGAGTCACTCCTCGGGCATCAAATTCGCATCACCGGGGTCCATGGAAGTCAGTTTAGACCTCCAGAGGGGGGGCTGAGCATACCACCACCCTTAGCCCAGAGGTGTGCTCCTCATCGGGCATGAAATACGCTTCACCGGGGTCCATGGAAGTCATTCGAGACCTCCAGAGGGGGGGCCGGGCATACCACCACCCTTAGCCCAGAGGTGAGTCACTCCTCGGGCATCAAATTCGCATCACCGGGGTCCATGGAAGTCAGTTTAGACCTCCAGAGGGGGGGCTGAGCATACCACCACCCTTAGCCCAGAGGTGTGCTCCTCATCGGGCATGAAATACGCTTCACCGGGGTCCATGGAAGTCATTCGAGACCTCCAGAGGGGGGGCTGGGCATACCACCACCCTTAGCCCAGAGGTGAGTCACTCCTCGGGCATCAAATTCGCATCACCGGGGTCCATGGAAGTCAGTTTAAACATCCAGAGGGGGGGGGCCGAGCATACCACCACCCTTAGCCCAGAGGTGTGCTCCTCATCGGGCATCAAATTCGCATCACCGGGGTCCATGGAAGTCATTCGAGACCTCCAGAGGGGGGGCCGAGTATACCACCACCCTTAGCCCAGAGGTGAGTCACTCCTCGGGCATCAAATTCGCATCACCGGGGTCCATGGAAGTCAGTTTAGACCTCCAGAGGGGGGGCCGAGCATACCACCACCCTTAGCCCAGAGGTGAGTCACTCCTCGGGCATCAAATTCGCATCACCGGGGTCCATGGAAGTCAGTTTAAACATCCAGAGGGGGGGGCCGAGCATACCACCACCCTTAGCCCAGAGGTGTGCTCCTCATCGGGCATCAAATTCGCATCACCGGGGTCCATGGAAGTCAGTTTAGACCTCCAGAAAGGGGGGCCGAACCTACCACCAACCTTAGCCCAGAGGGCGTCACTCCTCGGGCTTCAAACTCCCATCGCCGGGGTCCCATGGAAGTCTCGACTTAGGTTTTGAACCGTTCCGGGGTCACCTCCAGTGAGATAACGCGGAAATCTCACTATATTCATGCCCACAGGCGAACCAGAGCCTTGGGCTTGTCATAGTTACATACGGTGTACCCAAACTTTCGTCTTTTCTAAAGGAACCCTAATGTCCTGACGGCACCGCACTGGAAACCCCCATGCCCTCTGAATTTTTACCTCTCCGAGGTGCTCCGTTTTGGGCTTGCTACCTAGGGCGAAGAGGGTCAGAAATTTTTCTAAGTCCTACTTTAAAACGTCCCACTGGGAGAACACTAGGGTTAGCACTTTGCCAAAAAATCACG
>NW_027101324.1:2911984-2921984 GCF_029633855.1 Hoplias malabaricus
ACCCACGAAATAGGACCAAGAGAGCGGTCGGATACCCCCCCGGCTCGGGGAACCGTGCGGCGGCCAGAAAACGGCCCCGCCCGGCCGCCTCGCCGAAGAGCTCCGACTCGCCCCCCATGGGAAGGCCTTATTCCATTATTCCTAGCTCAGTCCATTCAAGGCACGCTTCGGCCTGCTTTGAGCACTCTGTTTTGTTCAAAGTAAACGCACCGGACCCTTCCGCCCCCCACGTATTCAACCGCGGCGGACGACCCAGCTAAGGGCCTCTCCGCGGAGGAAGGGAGCAGAGGACACCGGATGAGTAGGGACAAGGTCCCGCGACCTCCACCCAGAGACCCGCGGGGGGTCCCCAACCCCCCCGGAGAGGGGCAGCTTCCCACCGCGAAGTCCGGACGGGCAGAGGCCCGGCAGCCGGGACCCGTCCCCGGATCCAACTACGAGCTTTTTAACTGCAGCAACGTTAACATACGCTATTGGAGCTGGAATTACCGCGGCTGCTGGCACCAGACTTGCCCTCCAATGGGTCCTCACCCACGGACGTAGATTGAGTTCATTTCGGTCCCGAAACCTTCAAACGGGGCCTCGCACCGATATTTTTCGTCACTACCTCCCCGTGTCGGGAATGGGTAATTTGCGCGCCTGCTGCCTTCCTTGGATGTGGTAGCCGTTTCTCAGGCTCCCTCTCCGGAATCGAACCCAGATTCCCCGTTACCCGTGGTCACCACACGTAGTCCCGTAGACTACCGTCGAAAGTTGATAGGGCAGACACTCGAATGAGACGTCGCCGCCCCGAAGGGCTCTGCGATCGGCCAAAGGTTATCTAGAGTCACCAAAGCGGACCCGACCGGAGTCGGGAGGGGGTTTTTTGGTTCTGATAAATGCACGTATCCGTGGGGGGCGCCGAGGGGGGAAGGTGAACCAGTCACCGACCACCTCGAAACGGCACCCCCACTTCCAACGCTTCGTTTGCATGTATTAGCTCTGGAATTACCACAGTTATACCAAGTAACGTGTGGAGCGATCAAAGGAACCATAACTGATTTAATGAGCCATTCGCAGTTTCACTGTACCAACGCCCGTGTGTACTTAGACTTGCATGGCTTAATCTTTGAGACAAGCATATGATACTGGCAGGATCAACCAGGCCGATCCCTCTGGTACTCAAACCCGGCTTGGGGAAAGAGAGAGAGTCGGTGGTGCGTGGAACTCGACCCCCCGAAGGAGGAAGAGACGCGCACCGCGGAAAGGCTTTTCGAACGAGACCCCCCGGAGGTGGGTCTGCAATCGGGGGTTTGACTACTTGGAAAATGTACGATTCAAGGCCCGGACGGTGCAGGCTAGGGGCCGGTTCCTTCCCTCAATAGGATCCCGACCCTAAGGCACCACCGACTCGGACCTTTTAACGGACCCAAACTGCGGTGGAAATTAGACCGACGGATCGGCTAAGTCTCCCTCGGAACGATTCTGGGACAAGCGGACCCCCTGTTACGGGGGGTCCACGAGCCATGGAGGCTGGAGCACGTGGCGGGGAGGATCGTTCTAAAAGCCGGTATTATTTCGGATTAGAAGCCTGCCCCTGGTGCTCCGGGTATGCCGCATTTCGAACGGGCGTAAAGGACGTCCGTTTAAGGGAAGAGAATGGAAGAGAATTTCCTGGCCCCCTCAAAGCGCGAGGAGGTCGGCATAGGTTTTACGGTACGCCCCCCCCGGAGCCGTCTGATGTTCAGAAGACGAAGGGTTTTGCCCCCAATCTCGTAAGGTCGAGGGCTCACCACCGAACTTCCAGCCGCGGTCCTTGGTAGGACCGATACGCGGACAAGCCGCAAAATCCTGGCCCCCTCGCAGTGCGAGGAGGTCGGCAAAGGTTTTACGATTCGCCCCCCGGAGCCTACGGTTAGTTTTCTCGATTTAAGAAGACGAAGGGGGTCGGGGCCCGGGAACCGTAAACCGAGCGCCTCTTCCCCTGCGAACTTCCAGCCGCGGTCCTTGGTAGGACCGATACGCGGACAAGCCGCAAATCCTGGCCCCCTCGCAGTGCGAGGAGGTCGGCAAAGGTTTTACGATTCGCCCCCCCGGAGCCTACGGTTAGTTTTCTCGATTTAAGAAGACGAAGGGGGTCGGGGCCCGGGAACCGTAAACCGAGCGCCTCTTCCCCTGCGAACTTCCAGCCGCGGTCCGTTTAAAAAGACCGATCCGTGACACCTCTAATGCGCTCTTTGCCTCCGGCCGTTTCCAGCGCGGGGGCCCGGTGGTGCGCTCCCAAGTCCCCGCGGAGGGGAAAATCTGGGAGATCCCACATTAGACCAAGCGGAACGCCGGTCTTCGCCTCGGGGGTTTGTATGCCCCTTTCGACTCGCGCACGGGCAAGAGTTAGGTTAGGAACGGGGACAACTGCCGGCGGGCGGCCCGTCGCACCCACCCCGCAAGTGGGCAGGTGGTCGGTGGCCTGTGGACCCGCCGCTCGGATTCGTTTATAGTAGGAACCATAACGGGGTACAACCCTCATACGCTCGACCCCCTCACGCCCAGAGAAGTGTTCACCTCCCTGGGCATATATCGAACGAATCATCGGGATTGAAGGGGAGGCCACCCAAACCATCCCCTTAGCCCAGAGGGGTGCCAGTCCTCGGGCTTCGGTATTCGCATCACCGGGGTCTATGGAGGTCTCGACTTAGGTTTTGAAAACCTCCAGAGGGGGGGCCGGATTAACCACCACCCTAGCCCAGAGGGGTGCCAGTCCTCGGGCTTCGGTATTCGCATCACCGGGGTCTATGGAGGTCTCGACTTAGGTTTTGAAAACCTCCAGAGGTGGGGCCGGATTAACCACCACCCTAGCCCAGAGGGGTGCCAGTCCTCGGGCATGTCACTTCGCATCACCGGGGTTCTATGGAGGTCTCGACTTAGGTTTTAAAAACCTCCAGAGGGTGGGGGCATATCTTATCCCCACCCTAGCCCAGAGGGGTGCCAGTCCTCGGGCATGTCATTTCGCATCACCGGGGTCTACGGAGGTCTCGACTTAGGTTTTGAAAACCTCCAGAGGGTGGGGGCATATCTTATCCCCACCCTAGCCCAGAGGGGTGCCAGTCCTCGGGCTTCGGTATTCGCATCACCGGGGTCTACGGAGGTCTCGACTTAGGTTTTGAAAACCTCCAGAGGGTGGGGCCTGACTTACCACCAACCCTTAGCCCAGAGGTGTGCCACTCCTCGGGCATGGAATTCGCATCAACGGGGTCTACGGATGTCTCGACTTAGGTTTTGAACACATCCAGGGAAGCAGAGCGGACATTCCCATTATTTCAAGCCCATCGGGAAGCCACTCCTTTGGGCATAGCGTTTCGCATCGCTGTTACCCAAACTTACGTCTGATTTAATGCCTCCCTAATATCCCGACGGCACCAGGCTGAGAAACCATATGCCCACAGGATTTGAGGCGTTGGAACCTCGTTCGCATAGCCGACAACGATGAACCTCCCTCGGACTCGCTACGAGGCTTGAGGAGGGTCCTGATTTTCTTAAAATCTCAGGTGAGGGACTTAGAAAATTTTCACTTTAAAACCACAGACCTCCAGAGGAGAGACCGGGCTTATCACAACCTTAGCCCAGAGGGCGTCACTCCTCGGGCATGTCACTTCGCATCACCGGGGGTCCATGGATGTCTCGACTTAGGTTTTGAACACATCCAGAAGGGGGGGCCGGATTAACCACCACCCTTAGCCCAGAGGGGTGCCAGTCCTCGGGCTTTAAATTCGCTTCGCCGGGGTCTATGGAAGTCATTTTTTAGACCTCCAGAGGGGAGGCAACCCAAACCATCCCCTTAGCCCAGAGGTGTGCCACTCCTCGGGCTTGTGTATTCGCATCACCGGGGTCCATGGAAGTCATTTTAGACATCCAGAGGGGAGGCCACCCTAACCATCCCCTTAGCCCAGAGGGGTGCCAGTCCTCGGGCTTTAAATTCGCTTCGCCGGGGTCTATGGAAGTCATTTTTAGACCTCCAGAGGGGAGGCAACCCAAACCATCCCCTTAGCCCAGAGGTGTGCCAATCCTCGGGCTTGTGTATTCGCATCACCGGGGTCCATGGAAGTCATTTTAGACATCCAGAGGGGAGGCCACCCTAACCATCCCCTTAGCCCAGAGGGGTGCCAGTCCTCGGGCTTTAAATTCGCTTCGCCGGGGTCTATGGAAGTCATTTTTAGACCTCCAGAGGGGAGGCAACCCAAACCATCCCCTTAGCCCAGAGGTGTGCCACTCCTCGGGCTTGTGTATTCGCATCACCGGGGTCCATGGAAGTCATTTTAGACATCCAGAGAGTGGGGCCGGTCTTACCACCACCCTTAAGCCCAGAGGGCGTCACTCCTCGGGCATGAAATTCGGATTACCGGGGTCTATGGATGTCTCAACTTAGGTTTTGAACACATCCAGAGGGGAGGCCACCCAAACCATCCCCTTAGCCCGGAGGTGTGCACCTCCTCGGGCTTCAAATTCGAATCACCGGGGTCCATGGAAGTCATTTTAGACATCCAGAGAGTGGGGCCGGTCTTACCACCACTCTTAGCCCAGAGGGCGCCACTCCTCGGGCATGAAATTCGCATCACCGGGGTCCATGGAAGTCAGTTTAGACCTCCAGAGAGTGGGGCCGGTCTTACCACCACTCTTAAGCCCAGAGGGCGTCACTCCTCGGGCATGAAATTCGGATTACCGGGGTCTATGGATGTCTCAACTTAGGTTTTGAACACATCCAGAGGGGAGGCCACCCAAACCATCCCCTTAGCCCGGAGGTGTGCACCTCCTCGGGCTTGAAATTCGAATCACCGGGGTCCATGGAAGTCAGTTTAGACCTCCAGAGAGTGGGGCCGGTCTTACCACCACCCTTAAGCCCAGAGGGCGTCACTCCTCGGGCATGGAATTCGCATCAACGGGGTCTACGGATGTCTCGACTTAGGTTTTGAACACATCCAGGGAAGCAGAGCAGACATTCCCATTATTTCAAGCCCATCGGGAAGCCACTCCTTTGGGCATAGCGTTTCGCATCGCTGTTACCCAAACTTACGTCTGATTTAATGCCTCCCTAATATCCCGACGGCACCAGGCTGAGAAACCATATGCCCACAGGATTAGAGGCGTCTGAACCCCTTTCGCATAGCCGACAACGATGAACCTCCCTCGGACTCGCTACGAGGCTTGAGGAGGGTCCTGATTCTCTTAAAATCTCAGGTGAGGGACTTAGAAAATATTCACTTTAAAACCACAGACCTCCAGAGGAGAGACCGGGCTTATCACAACCTTAGCCCAGAAGGCACCACTCTTCGGGCATGTCACTTCGCATCACCGGGGTCCATGGAAGTCTCGACTTAGGTTTTGAACGCATCCAGAGGGTGGGAGCCGGACTTACCACCACCCTTAGCCCAGAGGGCGTCACTCCTCGGGCATAAAATTCGGATAACCGGGGTCCATGGAAGTCAATTTTGACCTCCAGAGAGGGGGGGGGCCTGGCTTACCACCACCCTAAGCCCAGAGGGCGTCACTCCTCGGGCATGAAATACGCTACACCGGGGTCCATGGAAGTCAGTTTAGACCTCCAGAGAGGGGGGGCCGGGCTTACCACCACCCTTAGCCCGGAGGGCACCACTCCTCGGGCTTGAAATTCGCATCACCGGGGTCCATGGAAGTCTCGACTTAGGTTTTGGAAACCTCCAGAGGGGGGGCTGCACTTACCACCACCCTAAGCCCAGAGGGCGTCACTCCTCGGGCATGAAATACGCTATACCGGGGTCCATGGAAGTCCTTTTAGACCTCCAGAGAGGGGGGGGCCGGGCTTACCACCACCCTTAGCCCAGAGGGCACCACTCCTCGGGCTTGAAATTCGCATCACCGGGGTCCATGGAAGTCTCGACTTAGGTTTTGGAAACCTCCAGAGGGGGGGCTGCACTTACCACCACCCTTAGCCCAGAGGTTCATCACTCCTCGGGCATGAAATTCGGATAACCGGGGTCCATGGAAGTCAGTTTAGACCTCCAGAGAGTGGGGCCGGGCTTACCACCACCCTAAGCCCAGAGGGCGTCACTCCTCGGGCATGAAATTCAGATAACCGGGGTCCATGGAAGTCAGTTTAGACCTCCAGAGAGTGGGGCCGGGCTTACCACCACCCTAAGCCCAGAGGGCGTCACTCCTCGGGCATGAAATTCGGATAACCGGGGTCCATGGAAGTCTCGACTTAGGTTTTGGAGACCTCCAGAGGGGGGGCCGGGCATACCACCACCCTTAGCCCAGAGGGCGTCACTCCTCGGGCATGAAATACGCTATACCGGGGTCCATGGAAGTCAGTTTTGACCTCCAGAGAGGGGGGGCCTGGCTTACCACCACCCTAGCCGAGAGGGCGTCACTCCTCGGGCATGAAATTCGCTTCACCGGGGTCCATGGAAGTCATTTTAGACCTCCAGAGAGGGGGGGCTGCACTTACCACCACCCTAGCCGAGAGGGCGTCACTCCTCGGGCATGAAATTCGGATCACCGGGGTCCATGGAAGTCAGTTTAGACCTCCAGAGAGTGGGGCCGGGCTTACCACCACCCTAAGCCCAGAGGGCGTCACTCCTCGGGCATGAAATTCGGATAACCGGGGTCCATGGAAGTCTCGACTTAGGTTTTGGAGACCTCCAGAGGGGGGGCCGGGCATACCACCACCCTTAGCCCAGAGGGCGTCACTCCTCGGGCATGAAATACGCTTAACCGGGGTCCATGGAAGTCAATCTAGACCTCCAGAGAGGGGGGGCCGGGCTTACCACCACCCTTAGCCCAGAGGTGTGCTCCTCATCGGGCATGAAATACGCTTCACCGGGGTCCATGGAAGTCATTCGAGACCTCCAGAGGGGGGGCTGGGCATACCACCACCCTTAGCCCAGAGGTGAGTCACTCCTCGGGCATCAAATTCGCATCACCGGGGTCCATGGAAGTCAGTTTAGACTTCCAGAGGGGGGGCCGAGCATACCACCACCCTTAGCCCAGAGGTGTGCTCCTCATCGGGCATCAAATTCGCATCACCGGGGTCCATGGAAGTCATTCGAGACCTCCAGAGGGGGGGGCCGAGCATACCACCACCCTTAGCCCAGAGGTGAGTCACTCCTCGGGCATCAAATTCGCATCACCGGGGTCCATGGAAGTCAGTTTAGACTTCCAGAGGGGGGGCCGAGCATACCACCACCCTTAGCCCAGAGGTGTGCTCCTCATCGGGCATCAAATTCGCATCACCGGGGTCCATGGAAGTCATTCGAGACCTCCAGAGGGGGGGCCGAGCATACCACCACCCTTAGCCCAGAGGTGAGTCACTCCTCGGGCATCAAATTCGCATCACCGGGGTCCATGGAAGTCAGTTTAGACTTCCAGAGGGGGGGCCGAGCATACCACCACCCTTAGCCCAGAGGTGTGCTCCTCATCGGGCATCAAATTCGCATCACCGGGGTCCATGGAAGTCATTCGAGACCTCCAGAGGGGGGGCCGAGTATACCACCACCCTTAGCCCAGAGGTGAGTCACTCCTCGGGCATCAAATTCGCATCACCGGGGTCCATGGAAGTCAGTTTAGACCTCCAGAGGGGGGGCCGAGCATACCACCACCCTTAGCCCAGAGGTGAGTCACTCCTCGGGCATCAAATTCGCATCACCGGGGTCCATGGAAGTCAGTTTAAACATCCAGAGGGGGGGGGCCGAGCATACCACCACCCTTAGCCCAGAGGTGTGCTCCTCATCGGGCATCAAATTCGCATCACCGGGGTCCATGGAAGTCATTCGAGACCTCCAGAGGGGGGGCCGAGTATACCACCACCCTTAGCCCAGAGGTGAGTCACTCCTCGGGCATCAAATTCGCATCACCGGGGTCCATGGAAGTCAGTTTAGACCTCCAGAGGGGGGGCCGAGCATACCACCACCCTTAGCCCAGAGGTGAGTCACTCCTCGGGCATCAAATTCGCATCACCGGGGTCCATGGAAGTCAGTTTAAACATCCAGAGGGGGGGGCCGAGCATACCACCACCCTTAGCCCAGAGGTGTGCTCCTCATCGGGCATCAAATTCGCATCACCGGGGTCCATGGAAGTCAGTTTAGACCTCCAGAAAGGGGGGCCGAACCTACCACCAACCTTAGCCCAGAGGGCGTCACTCCTCGGGCTTCAAACTCCCATCGCCGGGGTCCCATGGAAGTCTCGACTTAGGTTTTGAACCGTTCCGGGGTCACCTCCAGTGAGATAACGCGGAAATCTCACTATATTCATGCCCACAGGCGAACCAGAGCCTTGGGCTTGTCATAGTTACATACGGTGTACCCAAACTTTCGTCTTTTCTAAAGGAACCCTAATGTCCTGACGGCACCGCACTGGAAACCCCCATGCCCTCTGAATTTTTACCTCTCCGAGGTGCTCCGTTTTGGGCTTGCTACCTAGGGCGAAGAGGGTCAGAAATTTTTCTAAGTCCTACTTTAAAACGTCCCACTGGGAGAACACTAGGGTTAGCACTTTGCCAAAAAATCACGGCTGAATGCAATTTTCACGCCTCGCACCCTTTGTTCGTTTAGATTTAACAAAAAAATCAACCGACCCCCCTTTTTAACAACGCTTTGCCGAATTTAGCTCACTTTTCCCGGCCTGGAATATCTCACGCTTGCCCCCCACGGTACTTACCTCCGGGGAAGACACCCCCGTCGCTGCCAACGCCCATGCCCGGCCCAGGCTCACCCGACTCGGCCTCGCTCGCTCCATCGCCCGCTCCAAACCTCCGGGGAGAAGACCCCCATCGCCGCCAACGCCCATGCCCGGCCCAGGCTCACCCGACTCGGCCTCGCTCGCTACATCGCCCCGCTCCAAACCTCCGGGGCTGGACCTCCACCAACCCAGCGCACCTCTCGAACCTATCCGGCCCACACTTAAGCACTCCTCCTCGGACTAAACCATCCAGCCCGCGCCGCTGGAACGAGCGCCCACTGGAAGACCTGAGCCTCAAACCCGCGTGCATTGCGGTTCTCTATCTCCCCGGGCTCGGAGCACTTTTCTCGGCCATGGGACCTCCAGGGGGGGCCCTTCATGGCTCCGTCAATATTCCTTTAAGTCTCACTCCGCCCACTGGAAGACCCGAGCCCCAAACCCGCGCGCTTTACGGTTCTCTATCTCCCCGGGCTCGGGGCACTTTTCTCGGCCATGGGACCTCCAGGGGGGGCCCCTCATGGCTCCGTCATCATTCCTCTAAGTCTCATTCCGCCCACTGCGATACCCGAGGCCTTTAACCGCGGCGTTCACGGTTCTCTATCACCCCGGGCTCGGGGCACTTTTCTCGGCCATGGGACCTCCAGGGGAGGCCCTTCCTGGCTCCGTCATCATTCCTCTAAGTCTCATTCCGCCCACTGCGATACCCGAGGTCTTTAACCGCGGCGTTCACGGTTCTCTATCACCCCGGGCTCGGAGCACTTTTCTCGGCCATGGGACCTCCAGGGGAGGCCCCTCATGGCTCCGTCATCATTCCTCTAAGTCTCATTCCGCCCACTGCGATACCCGAGGTCTTTAACCGCGGCGTTCACGGTTCTCTATCACCCCGGGCTCGGAGCACTTTTCTCGGCCATGGGACCTCCAGGGGAGGCCCCTCATGGCTCCGTCATCATTCCTCTAAGTCTCATTCCGCCCACTGCGATACCCGAGGTCTTTAACCGCGGCGTTCACGGTTCTCTATCACCCCGGGCTCGGAGCACTTTTCTCGGCCATGGGACCTCCAGGGGAGGCCCCTCATGGCTCCGTCATCATTCCTCTAAGTCTCATTCCGCCCACTGCGATACCCGAGGTCTTAGACCGCGGCGTTCACGGTTCTCTATCACCCCGGGCTCGGAGCACTTTTCTCGGCCATGGGACCTCCAGGGGAGGCCCCTCATGGCTCCGTCAATATTCCTCTAAGTCTCATTCCGCCCACTGCGATACCCGGGCTCAGAGCATGTACTTCGGCCATGGGACCACAAGAGGGCGCCCTTCTTCA
>NW_027101324.1:2924484-2939484 GCF_029633855.1 Hoplias malabaricus
AAACAGTCGGATTCCCCTTGTCCGCAGCAGTTCTAATTCGGCTGTTAGGTGCCGGCCGAGAGACCCGGCCCCGGAGGTCTCCCCCCGAGGCGAGACTCATAAGCCCGAGAGATCCACGGAGCCTAGGCTCGGCGCGCGAGGCTCCAGGGACACCGCCCCGACCCACCGAAGCCCCACCACCGGCGGTGGCCCGCTACGAGTCCACACACGCACGAGAGACCGCAACCCCCCCACGCGGACCTACGTTCCATTGCGTCCCTCCGCGTCCCATCGGGGGAGAGCGAAGGGCCGGACGCTCGAGCTTAGCCGGGGGCGGCCCACCCGGCGACGGGCGTCGGGAGCCCGGCCCGGCTTAGGTAGGGAGAGGGAGGCCGAAGGCGGTCATCCGACGGAGGTTAGTCCCGAAGGACGCTCCCCCGCCGGCATCCCACCGACGACCGGCTCCCCTACCGTCGACCTGACCGAGGCCCCCTAAGCGCCACCGCCGAGGGGGGGACACGCACCGGGGCTTAAGGTCTCGCTCGCCGCGACCCACTCTCATCGACCCCGACAGACAGACGGAGCCTTGTTCACGGGGGTTTGGATATACTGGGGGGACAATCTCTCGCCGTGCGCTTCCTCGCGCGCAGGACCCAGTGGGGGGGGGCCCGAAGGTGGACCGGGAACAGCTCCCCGTCGCACGGGCAGCACCGGGCTTTCGGACCCCGCATCAGCAGACACGGGCCCGACCGAGCTCAGCCATTAGAGCCAATCCTTATCCCGAAGTTACGGATCCGTCTTGCCGACTTCCCTTACCTACATTGTTCCAACACGCCAGAGGCTGTTCACCTTGGAGACCTGATGCGGATATGGGTACGGCCTGGGGGGAAATTCACTATACCTCCCCCGGATTTTCAAGGGCCGATGGGAAACGTCCCGGCCGTCGCATAGCGCATGCGACGCCTTTCAGAGCGTTGAGCCCCTATCTCGGGGTCGAACCCATTCCAGGGCGCTCCAGCTCTTTAGCAAGGAGAGAGAATCCTCCCCGGGGTCCCCACCGGCGTCTCCGGGTTCGTTTGCGTTACCGCCACGGGAGCGCCTCTCGGCGGCTCGATCTCCACCAATCCCAGGTACGGGGATATTGGCCCGATCCCCTTTCGGTCAGCGCGAGGCAGACGAGACCATCGCCCCAGCATTTTCCGAACGGCGCTCGCCTATCCCTTAGGACCGACTAACCCACGGCCAAGCGCTGTCGGCGTGGAACCCTTCTCCACTTCGGCCTTCAAAGTTCTCATCTGAATATTTGCTACTACCACCAAGATCTGCACCCGCGGCGGCTCGACCCAGGCTCGCGCCAAAGGCTTCTGCGCCACCGCGGCGCCCCTCCTACTCGTCGCGGCATACGGTCCCATGAGTCTCGGTTCTCTCTCTCATTCTCGCTGGCTTTTGGGGGGGGTGGGAGACAAGTACCGCCAGCGACGGCCGGGTATGGGCCCGACGCTCCAGCGCCATCCATTTTCAGGGCCAGTTGATTCGGCAGGTGAGTTGTTACACACTCCTTAGCGGATGCCGACTTCCATGGCCACCGCCCCGCTGTCTATATCAACCGACACCTTTCTTGGGGTCTGATGAGCGTCTGCGTCGGGCGCCTTAACCCGCGCGTTCGGTTCATCCCGCAGCACCAGTTCTGCTTACCAAAAGTGGCCCACTCGGCACCGTCAATTCCATGCCCGGCTCCAAGCCTGCGAGCCGGGCCTCTTACCCATTTAAAGTTTGAGAGTAGGGCGAGGCCCGTTTCGGCCCCGCGGCCTCCAGTCATTTCTTTACCGGATAAAACTTGAAGTTTCGGCGCCGGCTATCCTGAGGGAAACTTCGGAGGGAACCAGCTACTAGATGGTTCGATTAGTCTTTCGCCCCTATACCCAGGTCGGACGACCGATTTGCACGTCAGGACCGCTGCGGGCCTCCACTCAGGGTTTCCCCTGGCTTCGCCCTGCCCAGGCATAGTTCACCATCTTTCGGGTACCACCGCGTATGCTCTGGCTCCGCTCTCCGCACGTGGGAAGAGCAGGCCGGTGGTGCGCCGCCCGCCCCCTCGGAGGGTTAGGACGGATCCCACCTCAGCCGACGCGCGCCGGCCTTCACCTTCGTTGCGCCTCCGGGGGTTCTGGTCCCTTCGACTCGCATACGCGTTAGACTCCTTGGTCCGTGTTTCAAGACGGGTCGTTCGGGGTCCGAACTTAGCCGCTGACCTTAGGCGTTCGGGTGCTGTGGGCCTGGATCGCCCCCCGCATCGCCGTAGCGGGCCTAGCCCGGGGCTGAGGACAGCCCAGCCGGCCCGCTTCGACCGAACGATCGGGGGGGGCCCCCATCCCCATCCCGGAGGAGGGGAGAACGCGGAAAGGACATTGCTCCACGGCCCCGGCGTTATCGGCGAAGTCGGAGCGAGGGGCTGTAGCGGAACGCCCGTGTCCGGGGGCCGCGTGGGGCTCCCTTCTCCGGACGGACCTACCTTCACCCTCGGGCCCTTCCAAGCCTAACCGGAGCCGGTCGCGACTCACCACCACGCGGGGAAAGTACACCGGGCGGGGCCGGACCTCCGTACGCCCGACAGGCCCGAAGTCCAGAGGCGAAGCGCAGAGCCGAAGCGGGGAGCGGTGGAGTCGGCACCCCACCCCTCTCGCCCGGATACGCTCGCACCCCCGACCGCGGAACCCGACGAGCGCGGGGCCGTCCGCCCGGCTGAATCCCCCGGGGCAGTCTTCTCGGTCCCCGTACGTTTACCTCTCAACGGTTTCACGCTCTGTTGAACTCTCTCTTCAAAGTCCTGTTTCAACTTTCCCTCACGGTACTCGGTTCGCTATCGGTCTCGTGCCGGTATTTAGCCTTAGATGGAGTTTACCACCCGCTTTGGGCTGCATTCCCAAGCAACCCGACTCCGAGAAGCCCGACCTACCCGGGCGGGAACGCGGGACTCGCTACCGGGCTTTCACCGTCTATGGGAAGAAGCCACGTTCGCGAGGACTTGGTCCCGCGTCCGCACCGAGACGGATCTTACGGACTTCCGTACGCTACATTTCCCGGCCAACCCCGGTCAGGGGAAAGTGGGATTCAGCGCTGGGCTCTTCCCTGTTCGCTCGCCGCTACTAAGGGAATCCTTGTTAGTTTCTTTTCCTCCGCTTACTGATATGCTTAAGTTCAGCGGGTCGTCTCGTCTGATCTGAGGCCGCACACAGAGGTTTCTTATGCGGGGGCGAGGGCGGAGGCGGAGGGCCGAAGGCTAGGGGCGAGGGGCGAGAGCCCGGCACGAGACCGAACTCCGCGACACCCTCCCCCCCACCCCGGCCGCTCGCCCGCCCGCTCACTCGCCCGCTCGCTGGGTTTAATCGGCACTCGCCACCCCCGCGTCCGACTGCGCGGAGCCCCGCTCGGGACTCGGGGAGAGACCGTAACGGACGTGGACCCGGACCTACTCGGCTCTCCCTCCGTTCCCTGTACGGAGCTCTCTCGCAACACGGGCCCCGTGGACTGGCTCGGAACCGAGTCTTCGTTTGGGAAGACGAAGGGCCGTTTTCAGGCCCTGCGAGCTTCCAGCCGCGGTCTCTCTCTCTCAGCGGGGGCGCGGAGACCGATCGATGGGTAAAGCGACCCTCAGACAGGCGTGGCCGCGGGATGGACCCCCGCGGCCGCAATATGCGTTCGAAATTTCGATGATCTGTGTCCTGCAATTCACATTAGTTAACGCAGATGGCTGCGTTCTTCATCGAAGCACGAGCCGAGTGATCCACCGCTAAGAGTCGTATATGGGTTTGTGCCCGGCCCGTTACAGGCCGGGCGAAGGAAGCCATTCGAACACGAGACAATGTTTGACAATATTTCAAGCCGGGTGCCTTCCCCCCCGTGCAGGGGGGAAGGTCATTGAACCTGGGCGTCAACCACCGGACCGAGGAGTTACGGCCCGGGGGACGATCGCCCGAGTAGGTGCCCGAGACTTACGTGGTTTAGGAGACCGGGGTCTAGGCACCCGCCGTTCCCGGCGAGGCCCAGGGGTTTGGTTCGCTGCGTTACGGGTCCCGGTCTAAGGCATTCAGGCGTGCGCTCAAAGCCAAGCTCTCCACCCCGGAGGGTATGAGCGAGGCCCGGTGGTACGCTCCCAAGTCCCCGCTTAGGGGAAGGCGCTGGGTAGATCCCACCTAGTCAGGACCGGCGGGCACCGGCCGTCTCCTTCGGGTGTTTAAACGCATCCGGGGTTCGTGAGGCCCCTTCAACTCGCGCACCGGCCTTAGACTATTATACGGTCCGTCTCTGCGAAGCCAACATCGGGGTTATTTGCATGCGCTCTTAAGCTCCGCTCTAACCCCGCGAGGGGAAAGAGTTTCGCCCGGCGGTACGCTCCCGTCCACCACCGCCCCCTGTGCCGGGGGGATGGGTTCAGGGAGATCCCACCGAGGCCGGCGAGCACCGGCCAACGCCCTGGGGGTGAGTAAGCCCCTTTGACTCGCGCACGCACAATCAAAGCCTTCAACGATCAATGGTTTGTTTAACGACCCGGCGGGCGGCTCCGGCGCCACTCTCCCCCCCGCGAACGAGGGGGGCGGACCGGGGTACCTATGCACCTAAGGCGGTCCTCGCATAACCCCGAGTTCCGAAGCCGGCTCGCTACGTCCACCCACCCGGAGGGGGGAGAGACTCACGTCGGCCGACTACGAAAGGTACGAGGCTTCTGCGGTCCATACCTTGAAGGTACCCGCCGGGGGAGGTTTGGCCTCTCGAGTCCTACTCGACAACCGGCACGGACGGCGGGCGCCGACCGCGGCCAGGTCACCGTTATTGATCCTTCCGCAGGTTCCCCTACGAAAACCTTGTTACGACTTTTACTCCCTCTAGATGTCCGGGTTCGATCGACTTCCCATCGCCCGGAGGCGACCCCCGTTCGAGGGCCGCCCCGGGGACGGTCCGAGGACCTCACCGAGGCATCCGATCGGTAGTAGCGACGGGCGGTGTGTACAAAGGGCAGGGACTTAATCGACGCGGGCTGGTGACCCGCGCCTACTTGGAATTCCTCGTTCGAGGGGAATAGTTGCAATCCCCTGTCCCCAGCGGGGAATGGCGTTCATAGGATTGCCCGCACCTCTCGGCGTAGGGTAACTTACATGTTGAACCAGCCATTGTAGCTCACGTGCGACCCCGGACTTCTAAGGGCATCACAGACCTGTTATTGCTCCATTTCTCAAGTGGCTTCTGTGCCACAAATCGCTCTAAGAAGTTTAGCCACCGACCGCTGATTCCCACCGGGCGAACCCCAACCTTCAGGCCCGCGGTAAGCGGGAGGGCACCGGGGAGGGGAGAGGGAAGGCGAAGGCGAAGGACGGACAACCCACACCCGGAGAGCGGAACGAGGTGCGGACGGCATCGGGGAGGGAACCGAACGCGAAGGGGAGAGGCCGGAGCCACCCACTCGACGCAGAACTGAACCCCCGTCAACCGCATCACCTCCCCGAACCGATCCGGGGTAGAACCGGACCCCCGCCGAAACCCCCAACACCCCCACCCCGATGGGGACCCCCCGCGAACGGGGACCTTCGGGGATAGAGTCCGACCCAGGAGAGGGGCCGTGTAACTACTTAAAGGATGGGATCTCGTTCGTTACCGGAATTGACCAGACGAATCGCTCCACGAACTACCAACGGCCATGCACCACCACCCACAGAATCGAGAAAGAGCCGTCAATCTGTCAATCCTTACCGTGTCCGGGCCGGGTTAGGTTCCCCGCGTTGAGTCAAATTAAGCCGCAAGCTCCACTCCTGGTGGTGCCCTTCCGTCAATTCCTTTAAGTTTCAGCTTTGCAACCGTACTCCCCCCAGAGCCCAAAGACTCGTGGTTTCCCGGACGCTGCCCGGCGGGTCATAGTCGTTAACCCAACGCCGCCGGATCGCGGGTCGGCATAGTTTACGGTCGGAACTACGACGGTACCTGATCGTCTTCGATCCTCCGACTTTCGTTCTTGATTAATGAAAACATTCTTGGCAAATGCCTTCGCTTTTGTCCGTCCCGCACCGGTCTACGAATTTCACCTCTCTCGGTGCGGTACGAATGCCCCCGGCCGTCCCTCTTAATCATGACCTTTGGTCCGTCAAACCCACGAAATAGGACCAAGAGAGCGGTCGGATACCCCCCCGGCTCGGGGAACCGTGCGGCGGCCAGAAAACGGCCCCGCCCGGCCGCCTCGCCGAAGAGCTCCGACTCGCCCCCCATGGGAAGGCCTTATTCCATTATTCCTAGCTCAGTCCATTCAAGGCACGCTTCGGCCTGCTTTGAGCACTCTGTTTTGTTCAAAGTAAACGCACCGGACCCTTCCGCCCCCCACGTATTCAACCGCGGCGGACGACCCAGCTAAGGGCCTCTCCGCGGAGGAAGGGAGCAGAGGACACCGGATGAGTAGGGACAAGGTCCCGCGACCTCCACCCAGAGACCCGCGGGGGGTCCCCAACCCCCCCGGAGAGGGGCAGCTTCCCACCGCGAAGTCCGGACGGGCAGAGGCCCGGCAGCCGGGACCCGTCCCCGGATCCAACTACGAGCTTTTTAACTGCAGCAACGTTAACATACGCTATTGGAGCTGGAATTACCGCGGCTGCTGGCACCAGACTTGCCCTCCAATGGGTCCTCACCCACGGACGTAGATTGAGTTCATTTCGGTCCCGAAACCTTCAAACGGGGCCTCGCACCGATATTTTTCGTCACTACCTCCCCGTGTCGGGAATGGGTAATTTGCGCGCCTGCTGCCTTCCTTGGATGTGGTAGCCGTTTCTCAGGCTCCCTCTCCGGAATCGAACCCAGATTCCCCGTTACCCGTGGTCACCACACGTAGTCCCGTAGACTACCGTCGAAAGTTGATAGGGCAGACACTCGAATGAGACGTCGCCGCCCCGAAGGGCTCTGCGATCGGCCAAAGGTTATCTAGAGTCACCAAAGCGGACCCGACCGGAGTCGGGAGGGGGTTTTTTGGTTCTGATAAATGCACGTATCCGTGGGGGGCGCCGAGGGGGGAAGGTGAACCAGTCACCGACCACCTCGAAACGGCACCCCCACTTCCAACGCTTCGTTTGCATGTATTAGCTCTGGAATTACCACAGTTATACCAAGTAACGTGTGGAGCGATCAAAGGAACCATAACTGATTTAATGAGCCATTCGCAGTTTCACTGTACCAACGCCCGTGTGTACTTAGACTTGCATGGCTTAATCTTTGAGACAAGCATATGATACTGGCAGGATCAACCAGGCCGATCCCTCTGGTACTCAAACCCGGCTTGGGGAAAGAGAGAGAGTCGGTGGTGCGTGGAACTCGACCCCCCGAAGGAGGAAGAGACGCGCACCGCGGAAAGGCTTTTCGAACGAGACCCCCCGGAGGTGGGTCTGCAATCGGGGGTTTGACTACTTGGAAAATGTACGATTCAAGGCCCGGACGGTGCAGGCTAGGGGCCGGTTCCTTCCCTCAATAGGATCCCGACCCTAAGGCACCACCGACTCGGACCTTTTAACGGACCCAAACTGCGGTGGAAATTAGACCGACGGATCGGCTAAGTCTCCCTCGGAACGATTCTGGGACAAGCGGACCCCCTGTTACGGGGGGTCCACGAGCCATGGAGGCTGGAGCACGTGGCGGGGAGGATCGTTCTAAAAGCCGGTATTATTTCGGATTAGAAGCCTGCCCCTGGTGCTCCGGGTATGCCGCATTTCGAACGGGCGTAAAGGACGTCCGTTTAAGGGAAGAGAATGGAAGAGAATTTCCTGGCCCCCTCAAAGCGCGAGGAGGTCGGCATAGGTTTTACGGTACGCCCCCCCCGGAGCCGTCTGATGTTCAGAAGACGAAGGGTTTTGCCCCCAATCTCGTAAGGTCGAGGGCTCACCACCGAACTTCCAGCCGCGGTCCTTGGTAGGACCGATACGCGGACAAGCCGCAAAATCCTGGCCCCCTCGCAGTGCGAGGAGGTCGGCAAAGGTTTTACGATTCGCCCCCCGGAGCCTACGGTTAGTTTTCTCGATTTAAGAAGACGAAGGGGGTCGGGGCCCGGGAACCGTAAACCGAGCGCCTCTTCCCCTGCGAACTTCCAGCCGCGGTCCTTGGTAGGACCGATACGCGGACAAGCCGCAAATCCTGGCCCCCTCGCAGTGCGAGGAGGTCGGCAAAGGTTTTACGATTCGCCCCCCCGGAGCCTACGGTTAGTTTTCTCGATTTAAGAAGACGAAGGGGGTCGGGGCCCGGGAACCGTAAACCGAGCGCCTCTTCCCCTGCGAACTTCCAGCCGCGGTCCGTTTAAAAAGACCGATCCGTGACACCTCTAATGCGCTCTTTGCCTCCGGCCGTTTCCAGCGCGGGGGCCCGGTGGTGCGCTCCCAAGTCCCCGCGGAGGGGAAAATCTGGGAGATCCCACATTAGACCAAGCGGAACGCCGGTCTTCGCCTCGGGGGTTTGTATGCCCCTTTCGACTCGCGCACGGGCAAGAGTTAGGTTAGGAACGGGGACAACTGCCGGCGGGCGGCCCGTCGCACCCACCCCGCAAGTGGGCAGGTGGTCGGTGGCCTGTGGACCCGCCGCTCGGATTCGTTTATAGTAGGAACCATAACGGGGTACAACCCTCATACGCTCGACCCCCTCACGCCCAGAGAAGTGTTCACCTCCCTGGGCATATATCGAACGAATCATCGGGATTGAAGGGGAGGCCACCCAAACCATCCCCTTAGCCCAGAGGGGTGCCAGTCCTCGGGCTTCGGTATTCGCATCACCGGGGTCTATGGAGGTCTCGACTTAGGTTTTGAAAACCTCCAGAGGGGGGGCCGGATTAACCACCACCCTAGCCCAGAGGGGTGCCAGTCCTCGGGCTTCGGTATTCGCATCACCGGGGTCTATGGAGGTCTCGACTTAGGTTTTGAAAACCTCCAGAGGTGGGGCCGGATTAACCACCACCCTAGCCCAGAGGGGTGCCAGTCCTCGGGCATGTCACTTCGCATCACCGGGGTTCTATGGAGGTCTCGACTTAGGTTTTAAAAACCTCCAGAGGGTGGGGGCATATCTTATCCCCACCCTAGCCCAGAGGGGTGCCAGTCCTCGGGCATGTCATTTCGCATCACCGGGGTCTACGGAGGTCTCGACTTAGGTTTTGAAAACCTCCAGAGGGTGGGGGCATATCTTATCCCCACCCTAGCCCAGAGGGGTGCCAGTCCTCGGGCTTCGGTATTCGCATCACCGGGGTCTACGGAGGTCTCGACTTAGGTTTTGAAAACCTCCAGAGGGTGGGGCCTGACTTACCACCAACCCTTAGCCCAGAGGTGTGCCACTCCTCGGGCATGGAATTCGCATCAACGGGGTCTACGGATGTCTCGACTTAGGTTTTGAACACATCCAGGGAAGCAGAGCGGACATTCCCATTATTTCAAGCCCATCGGGAAGCCACTCCTTTGGGCATAGCGTTTCGCATCGCTGTTACCCAAACTTACGTCTGATTTAATGCCTCCCTAATATCCCGACGGCACCAGGCTGAGAAACCATATGCCCACAGGATTTGAGGCGTTGGAACCTCGTTCGCATAGCCGACAACGATGAACCTCCCTCGGACTCGCTACGAGGCTTGAGGAGGGTCCTGATTTTCTTAAAATCTCAGGTGAGGGACTTAGAAAATTTTCACTTTAAAACCACAGACCTCCAGAGGAGAGACCGGGCTTATCACAACCTTAGCCCAGAGGGCGTCACTCCTCGGGCATGTCACTTCGCATCACCGGGGGTCCATGGATGTCTCGACTTAGGTTTTGAACACATCCAGAAGGGGGGGCCGGATTAACCACCACCCTTAGCCCAGAGGGGTGCCAGTCCTCGGGCTTTAAATTCGCTTCGCCGGGGTCTATGGAAGTCATTTTTTAGACCTCCAGAGGGGAGGCAACCCAAACCATCCCCTTAGCCCAGAGGTGTGCCACTCCTCGGGCTTGTGTATTCGCATCACCGGGGTCCATGGAAGTCATTTTAGACATCCAGAGGGGAGGCCACCCTAACCATCCCCTTAGCCCAGAGGGGTGCCAGTCCTCGGGCTTTAAATTCGCTTCGCCGGGGTCTATGGAAGTCATTTTTAGACCTCCAGAGGGGAGGCAACCCAAACCATCCCCTTAGCCCAGAGGTGTGCCAATCCTCGGGCTTGTGTATTCGCATCACCGGGGTCCATGGAAGTCATTTTAGACATCCAGAGGGGAGGCCACCCTAACCATCCCCTTAGCCCAGAGGGGTGCCAGTCCTCGGGCTTTAAATTCGCTTCGCCGGGGTCTATG
Organism: Hoplias malabaricus; assembly: GCF_029633855.1. Taxonomy (NCBI): domain Eukaryota; kingdom Metazoa; phylum Chordata; class Actinopteri; order Characiformes; family Erythrinidae; genus Hoplias; species Hoplias malabaricus. The sequence goes on from NW_027101324.1 coordinate 2,934,780, forward strand.
GAAGTCATTTTTAGACCTCCAGAGGGGAGGCAACCCAAACCATCCCCTTAGCCCAGAGGTGTGCCACTCCTCGGGCTTGTGTATTCGCATCACCGGGGTCCATGGAAGTCATTTTAGACATCCAGAGAGTGGGGCCGGTCTTACCACCACCCTTAAGCCCAGAGGGCGTCACTCCTCGGGCATGAAATTCGGATTACCGGGGTCTATGGATGTCTCAACTTAGGTTTTGAACACATCCAGAGGGGAGGCCACCCAAACCATCCCCTTAGCCCGGAGGTGTGCACCTCCTCGGGCTTCAAATTCGAATCACCGGGGTCCATGGAAGTCATTTTAGACATCCAGAGAGTGGGGCCGGTCTTACCACCACTCTTAGCCCAGAGGGCGCCACTCCTCGGGCATGAAATTCGCATCACCGGGGTCCATGGAAGTCAGTTTAGACCTCCAGAGAGTGGGGCCGGTCTTACCACCACTCTTAAGCCCAGAGGGCGTCACTCCTCGGGCATGAAATTCGGATTACCGGGGTCTATGGATGTCTCAACTTAGGTTTTGAACACATCCAGAGGGGAGGCCACCCAAACCATCCCCTTAGCCCGGAGGTGTGCACCTCCTCGGGCTTGAAATTCGAATCACCGGGGTCCATGGAAGTCAGTTTAGACCTCCAGAGAGTGGGGCCGGTCTTACCACCACCCTTAAGCCCAGAGGGCGTCACTCCTCGGGCATGGAATTCGCATCAACGGGGTCTACGGATGTCTCGACTTAGGTTTTGAACACATCCAGGGAAGCAGAGCGGACATTCCCATTATTTCAAGCCCATCGGGAAGCCACTCCTTTGGGCATAGCGTTTCGCATCGCTGTTACCCAAACTTACGTCTGATTTAATGCCTCCCTAATATCCCGACGGCACCAGGCTGAGAAACCATATGCCCACAGGATTAGAGGCGTCTGAACCCCTTTCGCATAGCCGACAACGATGAACCTCCCTCGGACTCGCTACGAGGCTTGAGGAGGGTCCTGATTCTCTTAAAATCTCAGGTGAGGGACTTAGAAAATATTCACTTTAAAACCACAGACCTCCAGAGGAGAGACCGGGCTTATCACAACCTTAGCCCAGAAGGCACCACTCTTCGGGCATGTCACTTCGCATCACCGGGGTCCATGGAAGTCTCGACTTAGGTTTTGAACGCATCCAGAGGGTGGGAGCCGGACTTACCACCACCCTTAGCCCAGAGGGCGTCACTCCTCGGGCATAAAATTCGGATAACCGGGGTCCATGGAAGTCAATTTTGACCTCCAGAGAGGGGGGGGGCCTGGCTTACCACCACCCTAAGCCCAGAGGGCGTCACTCCTCGGGCATGAAATACGCTACACCGGGGTCCATGGAAGTCAGTTTAGACCTCCAGAGAGGGGGGGCCGGGCTTACCACCACCCTTAGCCCGGAGGGCACCACTCCTCGGGCTTGAAATTCGCATCACCGGGGTCCATGGAAGTCTCGACTTAGGTTTTGGAAACCTCCAGAGGGGGGGCTGCACTTACCACCACCCTAAGCCCAGAGGGCGTCACTCCTCGGGCATGAAATACGCTATACCGGGGTCCATGGAAGTCCTTTTAGACCTCCAGAGAGGGGGGGGCCGGGCTTACCACCACCCTTAGCCCAGAGGGCACCACTCCTCGGGCTTGAAATTCGCATCACCGGGGTCCATGGAAGTCTCGACTTAGGTTTTGGAAACCTCCAGAGGGGGGGCTGCACTTACCACCACCCTTAGCCCAGAGGTTCATCACTCCTCGGGCATGAAATTCGGATAACCGGGGTCCATGGAAGTCAGTTTAGACCTCCAGAGAGTGGGGCCGGGCTTACCACCACCCTAAGCCCAGAGGGCGTCACTCCTCGGGCATGAAATTCAGATAACCGGGGTCCATGGAAGTCAGTTTAGACCTCCAGAGAGTGGGGCCGGGCTTACCACCACCCTAAGCCCAGAGGGCGTCACTCCTCGGGCATGAAATTCGGATAACCGGGGTCCATGGAAGTCTCGACTTAGGTTTTGGAGACCTCCAGAGGGGGGGCCGGGCATACCACCACCCTTAGCCCAGAGGGCGTCACTCCTCGGGCATGAAATACGCTATACCGGGGTCCATGGAAGTCAGTTTTGACCTCCAGAGAGGGGGGGCCTGGCTTACCACCACCCTAGCCGAGAGGGCGTCACTCCTCGGGCATGAAATTCGCTTCACCGGGGTCCATGGAAGTCATTTTAGACCTCCAGAGAGGGGGGGCTGCACTTACCACCACCCTAGCCGAGAGGGCGTCACTCCTCGGGCATGAAATTCGGATCACCGGGGTCCATGGAAGTCAGTTTAGACCTCCAGAGAGTGGGGCCGGGCTTACCACCACCCTAAGCCCAGAGGGCGTCACTCCTCGGGCATGAAATTCGGATAACCGGGGTCCATGGAAGTCTCGACTTAGGTTTTGGAGACCTCCAGAGGGGGGGCCGGGCATACCACCACCCTTAGCCCAGAGGGCGTCACTCCTCGGGCATGAAATACGCTTAACCGGGGTCCATGGAAGTCAATCTAGACCTCCAGAGAGGGGGGGCCGGGCTTACCACCACCCTTAGCCCAGAGGGCATCACTCCTCGGGCATGAAATTCGCATCACCGGGGTCCATGGAAGTCAGTTTAGACCTCCAGAGGGGGGGCTGAGCATACCACCACCCTTAGCCCAGAGGTGTGCTCCTCATCGGGCATGAAATACGCTTCACCGGGGTCCATGGAAGTCATTCGAGACCTCCAGAGGGGGGGCCGGGCATACCACCACCCTTAGCCCAGAGGTGAGTCACTCCTCGGGCATCAAATTCGCATCACCGGGGTCCATGGAAGTCAGTTTAGACCTCCAGAGGGGGGGCTGAGCATACCACCACCCTTAGCCCAGAGGTGTGCTCCTCATCGGGCATGAAATACGCTTCACCGGGGTCCATGGAAGTCATTCGAGACCTCCAGAGGGGGGGCCGGGCATACCACCACCCTTAGCCCAGAGGTGAGTCACTCCTCGGGCATCAAATTCGCATCACCGGGGTCCATGGAAGTCAGTTTAGACCTCCAGAGGGGGGGCTGAGCATACCACCACCCTTAGCCCAGAGGTGTGCTCCTCATCGGGCATGAAATACGCTTCACCGGGGTCCATGGAAGTCATTCGAGACCTCCAGAGGGGGGGCCGGGCATACCACCACCCTTAGCCCAGAGGTGAGTCACTCCTCGGGCATCAAATTCGCATCACCGGGGTCCATGGAAGTCAGTTTAGACCTCCAGAGGGGGGGCTGAGCATACCACCACCCTTAGCCCAGAGGTGTGCTCCTCATCGGGCATGAAATACGCTTCACCGGGGTCCATGGAAGTCATTCGAGACCTCCAGAGGGGGGGCCGGGCATACCACCACCCTTAGCCCAGAGGTGAGTCACTCCTCGGGCATCAAATTCGCATCACCGGGGTCCATGGAAGTCAGTTTAGACCTCCAGAGGGGGGGCTGAGCATACCACCACCCTTAGCCCAGAGGTGTGCTCCTCATCGGGCATGAAATACGCTTCACCGGGGTCCATGGAAGTCATTCGAGACCTCCAGAGGGGGGGCTGGGCATACCACCACCCTTAGCCCAGAGGTGAGTCACTCCTCGGGCATCAAATTCGCATCACCGGGGTCCATGGAAGTCAGTTTAAACATCCAGAGGGGGGGGGCCGAGCATACCACCACCCTTAGCCCAGAGGTGTGCTCCTCATCGGGCATCAAATTCGCATCACCGGGGTCCATGGAAGTCATTCGAGACCTCCAGAGGGGGGGCCGAGTATACCACCACCCTTAGCCCAGAGGTGAGTCACTCCTCGGGCATCAAATTCGCATCACCGGGGTCCATGGAAGTCAGTTTAGACCTCCAGAGGGGGGGCCGAGCATACCACCACCCTTAGCCCAGAGGTGAGTCACTCCTCGGGCATCAAATTCGCATCACCGGGGTCCATGGAAGTCAGTTTAAACATCCAGAGGGGGGGGCCGAGCATACCACCACCCTTAGCCCAGAGGTGTGCTCCTCATCGGGCATCAAATTCGCATCACCGGGGTCCATGGAAGTCAGTTTAGACCTCCAGAAAGGGGGGCCGAACCTACCACCAACCTTAGCCCAGAGGGCGTCACTCCTCGGGCTTCAAACTCCCATCGCCGGGGTCCCATGGAAGTCTCGACTTAGGTTTTGAACCGTTCCGGGGTCACCTCCAGTGAGATAACGCGGAAATCTCACTATATTCATGCCCACAGGCGAACCAGAGCCTTGGGCTTGTCATAGTTACATACGGTGTACCCAAACTTTCGTCTTTTCTAAAGGAACCCTAATGTCCTGACGGCACCGCACTGGAAACCCCCATGCCCTCTGAATTTTTACCTCTCCGAGGTGCTCCGTTTTGGGCTTGCTACCTAGGGCGAAGAGGGTCAGAAATTTTTCTAAGTCCTACTTTAAAACGTCCCACTGGGAGAACACTAGGGTTAGCACTTTGCCAAAAAATCACGGCTGAATGCAATTTTCACGCCTCGCACCCTTTGTTCGTTTAGATTTAACAAAAAAATCAACCGACCCCCCTTTTTAACAACGCTTTGCCGAATTTAGCTCACTTTTCCCGGCCTGGAATATCTCACGCTTGCCCCCCACGGTACTTACCTCCGGGGAAGACACC
>NW_027101324.1:2944484-2966984 GCF_029633855.1 Hoplias malabaricus
TATTTGACACAAGTCAAATATATTGCAATTGGGATCCCGATTCACATATATTTGACACAAGTCAAATATATTGCAAATGGGATCCCAATTCACATATATTTGACACAAGTCAAATATATTGCAATTGGGATCCCAATTCACATATATTTGACTTGTGTCAAATATATTGCAATTGGGATCCCGATTCACATATATTTGACACAAGTCAAATATATTGCAATTGGGATCCCAATTCACATATATTTGACACAAGTCAAATATATTGCAATTGGGATCCCGATTCACATATATTTGACACAAGTCAAATATATTGCAAATGGGATCCCAATTCACATATATTTGACACAAGTCAAATATATTGCAATTGGGATCCCAATTCACATATATTTGACTTGTGTCAAATATATTGCAATTGGGATCACAATTGCAAATTATATCTTACCCAGAGCCCCAGGCTCCCAGAAGGGAGCTGGGCTGTGATAAGGCTTGCCCCGGAGCCTACCACTGGTGCTAAGACTCCCATAAGCCTCTGGATCTCTGCAGAGTCCCAGAGTCCCAGAGTCCCAGAGTCCCAGAGCCCCAGGGACCCAGAGACCCAGAGCCCCAGAGCCCCAGAGCCCAAGAGCCCCAGAGTCCCAGGGACCCAGAGTCCCAGAGTCCCAGGGACCCAGAGTCCCAGGGACCCAGAGTCCCAGGGACCAAGAGACCCAGAGCCCCAGGGACCCAGAGTCCCAGGGACCCAGAGTCCCAGGGACCCAGAGACCCAGAGACCCAGAGCCCCAGGGACCCAGAGCCCCAGAGCCCCAGAGCCCCAGAGTCCCAGAGCACCAGAGCCCCAGAGCCCCAGAGTCCCAGGGACCAAGAGTCCCAGGGACCCAGAGACCCAGAGCCCCAGGGACCCAGAGACCCAGAGCCCCAGGGACCCAGAGACCCAGAGCCCCAGGGACCCAGAGCCCCAGAGCCCCAGAGCCCCAGAGTCCCAGAGTCCCAGAGCCCCAGAGCCCCAGAGCCCCAGAGACCCAGGGACCCAGAGCCCCAGAGTCCCAGAGCCCCAGAGCCCAAGAGCCCCAGGGACCCAGAGACCCAGAGCCCCAGAGCCCCAGAGCCCCAGAGTCCCAGAGCCCCAGTGCCCCAGAGTCCCAGAGCCCCAGAGCCCCAGAGTCCCAGGGACCCAGAGTCCCAGAGCCCCAGGGACCCAGAGACCCAGAGCCCCAGAGCCCCAGAGACCCAGAGCCCCAGAGCCCCAGGGAACCAGAGCCCCAGAGTCCCAGGGACCCAGAGACCCAGAGACCCAGAGCCCCAGGGACCCAGAGCCCCAGAGTCCCAGGGACCCAGAGCCCCAGAGCCCCAGGGACCCAGGGACCCAGAGCCCCAGAGCCCCAGAGTCCCAGAGCCCCAGAGTCCCAGGGACCCAGAGACCCAGAGCCCCAGAGCCCCAGAGTCCCAGGGACCCAGAGCCCCAGAGCCCCAGGGACCCAGAGCCCCAGAGCCCCAGAGTCCCAGAGCCCCAGAGCCCCAGGGACCCAGAGACCCAGAGTCCCAGGGACCCAGAGCCCCAGAGCCCCAGGGACCCAGGGACCCAGAGCCCCAGAGCCCCAGGGACCCAGGGACCCAGAGCCCCAGAGCCTCAGAGACCCAGAGCCCCAGAGACCCAGAGACCCAGAGCCCCAGAGTCCCAGAGCCCCAGGGACCCAGAGCCCCAGAGTCCCAGGGACCCAGAGACCCAGAGCCCCAGGGACCCAGAGCCCCAGAGTCCCAGGGACCCAGAGACCCAGAGCCCCAGAGCCCAGGGACCCAGGGACCCAGAGCCCCAGAGCCCCAGAGTCCCAGAGCCCCAGAGTCCCAGAGCCCCAGAGTCCCAGAGCCCCAGGGACCCAGAGCCCCAGAGTCCCAGGGACCCAGAGTCCCAGGGACCCAGAGCCCCAGAGCCCCAGAGTCCCAGAGCCCCAGAGCCCCAGAGCCCCAGAGCCACAGGGACCCAGAGCCCCAGGGACCCAGAGCCCCAGAGTCCCAGGGACCCAGAGACCCAGAGTCCCAGGGACCCAGAGACCCAGAGCCCCAGGGACCCAGAGCCCCAGAGCCCCAGAGTCCCAGGGACCCAGAGACCCAGAGCCCCAGAGCCCCAGAGCCCCAGGGACCCAGAGACCCAGAGCCCCAGAGCCCCAGAGCCCCAGAGTCCCAGGGACCCAGAGCCCCAAGGACCCAGGGACCCAGAGTCCCAGGGACCCAGAGTCCCAGGGACCCAGAGACCCAGGGACCCAGAGTCCCAGAGTCCCAGAGTCCCAGGGACCCAGAGCCCCAGGGACCCAGAGCCCCAGGGACCCAGGGACCCAGGGACCCAGAGACCCAGAGCCCCAGGGACCCAGAGCCCCAGAGCCCCAGAGCCCCAGAGCCCCAGAGTCCCAGGGACCCAGGGACCCAGGGACCCAGGGACCCAGAGCCCCAGAGCCCCAGGGACCCAGAGTCCCAGGGACCCAGAGACCCAGAGCCCCAGGGACCCAGGGACCCAGGGACCCAGGGACCCAGAGACCCAGAGCCCCAGAGCCCCAGGGACCCAGGGACCCAGGGACCCAGGGACCCAGAGACCCAGAGCCCCAGGGACCCGGCGCACCGGTCGAACCTATCTGGCCCACACTTAAGCCCCCGCCCTCGGACTAAACCAATCAGCCTGCCCCGTCAAAAAAGATGCCCACTGGTAGACCTGGAACCTTAAAATATATTGGAAGTGGGATGGTTGCCCAATTGCTGTATAATATATTGCAAGTTCATCCTGCCCACTGGTGGACCTGGGAGCCAAAACGGCGCGCAATATATTGGAAGTGGGACGGTTGCGCAATCGCTGTACAATATATTGGAAGTGGGATGGTTGCCCAATTGCTGTATAATATATTGCAAGTTCATCCTGCCCACTGGTGGACCTGGGTGCCAAAACGGCGCGCAATATATTGGAAGTGGGACGGTTGAGCAATCGCTGTACAATATATTGGAAGTGGGATGGTTGCCCAATTGCTGTACAATATATTGGAAGTGGGATGGTTGCCCAATTGCTGTATAATATATTGCAAGTTCATCCTGCCCACTGGTGGACCTGGGAGACAAAACGACGCGCAATATATTGGAAGTGGGACGGTTGCGCAATCGCTGTACAATATATTGGAAGTGGGATGGTTGCCCAATTGCTGTATAATGTATTGGAAGGACCCTCCGTCAAATCTCAAAGTTCATTCTGCCCACTGGTGGACCTGGGAGACAAAACGCCGCACAATATATTGAAAGTGGGATGGTTGCCCAATTGCTGTACAATACATGGGAAGTGGGATGGTTGTCCAGTTCATTACACCCTCATCCTGGGCCTCTGATTAGGCTTGCCCCGGAGCTTACCACCGGTGCCTACCTCCAGGGGCTTATTCACCCCAACGCCCTGGTCCCCTAACCCGGCATGAATTTCACCAAGGGTCCCCTACCTCCGGGGCTCCCTATCAGCCAATACATTAAGAACACCTCATCCTGGGCCTCTGATAAGGCTTGCCCCGGAGTTTACCACCGGGGCCTACCTCCGGGGCCTAATTAAACCCAACGCCCTGGTTCCCTGAACGGGCCTTATTCAAACAACCTCTCCGCCGCCTAAGCTCCGGAGCTTCCTTTTGGCTCCCAGAGGCCCAGAGGCCCAGGCTCCCAGAGGCCCAGAGGCCCAGGCTACCAGAGGCCCAGGCTACCAGAGGCCCAGAGACCCAGGCTACCAGAGGCCCAGGCTCCCAGAGACCCAGAGTCCCAGAGACCCAGAGACCCAGGGCCCCAGAGACCCAGAGCCCCAGAGCCCCAGAGCCCCAGGGACCCAGGGACCCAGAGACCCAGAGACCCAGAGACCCAGAGACCCAGGCTCCCAGAGGCCCAGAGACCCAGAGACCCAGAGACCCAGAGCCCCGGGGACCCAGAGACCCGGAGACCCAGAGCCCCAGAGCCCCAGAGCCCCAGAGCCCCAGAGTCCCAGGGACCCAGAGCCCCAGAGCCCCGGGGACCCAGAGCCCCAGAGCCCCGGGGACCCAGAGACCCAGAGCCCCAGAGCCCCAGAGGCCCAGAGGCCCAGAGGCCCAGAGACCCAGAGGCCCAGAGTCCCAGAGACCCAGAGCCCCAGAGCCCCGGGGACCCAGAGCCCCAGAGCCCCGGGGACCCAGAGACCCAGAGCCCCAGAGTCCCAGGGACCCAGAGCCCCAGAGCCCCAGAGACCCAGAGACCCAGAGCCCCAGAGTCCCAGGGACCCAGAGCCCCAGAGCCCCAGAGCCCCAGAGCCCCGGGGACCCAGAGCCCCAGAGCCCCGGGGACCCAGAGACCCAGAGCCCCGGGGACCCAGAGACCCAGAGCCCCAGAGCCCCAGAGACCCAGAGACCCAGAGCCCCAGAGCCCCAGAGACCCAGAGCCCCAGAGACCCAGAGACCCAGAGCCCCAGAGCCCCGGGGACCCAGAGCCCCAGAGCCCGGGGACCCAGAGACCCAGAGCCCCAGAGTCCCAGGGACCCAGAGCCCCAGAGCCCCAGAGCCCCAGGGACCCAGAGCCCCAGAGTCCCAGAGCCCCAGAGCCCCGGGGACCCAGAGCCCCAGAGCCCCAGAGCCCCGGGGACCCAGAGCCCCAGAGCCCCAGAGCCCCGGGGACCCAAAGCCCCAGAGCCCCGGGGACCCAGAGACCCAGAGCCCCGGGGACCCAGAGACCCAGAGCCCCAGAGCCCCAGAGACCCAGAGACCCAGAGCCCCAGAGCCCCAGAGACCCAGAGCCCCAGAGACCCAGAGCCCCAGAGCCCCGGGGACCCAGAGCCCCAGAGCCCGGGGACCCAGAGACCCAGAGCCCCAGAGTCCCAGGGACCCAGAGCCCCAGAGCCCCAGAGCCCCAGGGACCCAGAGCCCCAGAGTCCCAGAGCCCCAGAGCCCCAGAGCCCCGGGGACCCAGAGCCCCAGAGCCCCGGGGACCCAGAGACCCAGAGCCCCAGAGTCCCAGGGACCCAGAGCCCCAGAGACCCAGAGCCCCAGGGACCCAGAGACCCAGAGACCCAGAGCCCCAGAGTCCCAGAGACCCAGGCTCCCAGAGGCCCAGAGGCCCAGAGGCCCAGGCTACCAGAGGCCCAGAGGCCCAGGCTACCAGAGGCCCAGGCTCCCAGAGGCCCAGAGGCCCAGGCTACCAGAGGCCCAGAGCCCCAGAGCCCCAGAGCCCCAGAGACCCAGAGGCCCAGAGACCCAGAGTCCCAGAGACCCAGAGACCCAGGCTACCAGAGGCCCAGAGGCCCAGAGGCCCAGGCTACCAGAGGCCCAGGCTTCCAGAGGCCCAGAGAAATTTTATTTATATTTGATTTGGACATTTTACGCTCTTTCTGGACCCTTAGACCCTCCCCCAAGCTTTGGGCGGGACTTTAGAGAGGTCAAAGTTGAATGCATCCCATTTGCAATATATATGACACTGTTAAATATATTGGAAGTTGGATGGTGTAGGTTATTCCATTCAGAAAGCCAATCAGAGCCAATCAGAGCCAAGTGACACATACTAAAGGGATGGGCCCAACGTTCTGAACTCCTAGATGGAGCACCAGTGCCCCTAGTGCTGTCCAAATGGCGATTTTGCCGCGGGTATCAAACTGGAAAAAGTTATCACTCAGTGTCCAAATGGTCATGCTTTATACGGCATTATGGATCCATAACCGGCATACAATCCCACTGTGGTCATAAGTGTCCAATGGCAATATATTTGAATGGGCCTTTGTCCAGAAAGTGTATAGTGGGGCTAACTTAAGAGAGTCATAGTTACTCCCGCCGTTAACCCGCGCTTCGATGAATTTCTTCACTTTGACATTCAGAGCACTGGGCAGAATTCACATCGTGTCAACACCCGGTCCAAGAGCCTTCACGATGCTGTGTTTTAATTAAACAGTCGGATTCCCCTTGTCCGCAGCAGTTCTAATTCGGCTGTTAGGTGCCGGCCGAGAGACCCGGCCCCGGAGGTCTCCCCCCGAGGCGAGACTCATAAGCCCGAGAGATCCACGGAGCCTAGGCTCGGCGCGCGAGGCTCCAGGGACACCGCCCCGACCCACCGAAGCCCCACCACCGGCGGTGGCCCGCTACGAGTCCACACACGCACGAGAGACCGCAACCCCCCCACGCGGACCTACGTTCCATTGCGTCCCTCCGCGTCCCATCGGGGGAGAGCGAAGGGCCGGACGCTCGAGCTTAGCCGGGGGCGGCCCACCCGGCGACGGGCGTCGGGAGCCCGGCCCGGCTTAGGTAGGGAGAGGGAGGCCGAAGGCGGTCATCCGACGGAGGTTAGTCCCGAAGGACGCTCCCCCGCCGGCATCCCACCGACGACCGGCTCCCCTACCGTCGACCTGACCGAGGCCCCCTAAGCGCCACCGCCGAGGGGGGGACACGCACCGGGGCTTAAGGTCTCGCTCGCCGCGACCCACTCTCATCGACCCCGACAGACAGACGGAGCCTTGTTCACGGGGGTTTGGATATACTGGGGGGACAATCTCTCGCCGTGCGCTTCCTCGCGCGCAGGACCCAGTGGGGGGGGGCCCGAAGGTGGACCGGGAACAGCTCCCCGTCGCACGGGCAGCACCGGGCTTTCGGACCCCGCATCAGCAGACACGGGCCCGACCGAGCTCAGCCATTAGAGCCAATCCTTATCCCGAAGTTACGGATCCGTCTTGCCGACTTCCCTTACCTACATTGTTCCAACACGCCAGAGGCTGTTCACCTTGGAGACCTGATGCGGATATGGGTACGGCCTGGGGGGAAATTCACTATACCTCCCCCGGATTTTCAAGGGCCGATGGGAAACGTCCCGGCCGTCGCATAGCGCATGCGACGCCTTTCAGAGCGTTGAGCCCCTATCTCGGGGTCGAACCCATTCCAGGGCGCTCCAGCTCTTTAGCAAGGAGAGAGAATCCTCCCCGGGGTCCCCACCGGCGTCTCCGGGTTCGTTTGCGTTACCGCCACGGGAGCGCCTCTCGGCGGCTCGATCTCCACCAATCCCAGGTACGGGGATATTGGCCCGATCCCCTTTCGGTCAGCGCGAGGCAGACGAGACCATCGCCCCAGCATTTTCCGAACGGCGCTCGCCTATCCCTTAGGACCGACTAACCCACGGCCAAGCGCTGTCGGCGTGGAACCCTTCTCCACTTCGGCCTTCAAAGTTCTCATCTGAATATTTGCTACTACCACCAAGATCTGCACCCGCGGCGGCTCGACCCAGGCTCGCGCCAAAGGCTTCTGCGCCACCGCGGCGCCCCTCCTACTCGTCGCGGCATACGGTCCCATGAGTCTCGGTTCTCTCTCTCATTCTCGCTGGCTTTTGGGGGGGGTGGGAGACAAGTACCGCCAGCGACGGCCGGGTATGGGCCCGACGCTCCAGCGCCATCCATTTTCAGGGCCAGTTGATTCGGCAGGTGAGTTGTTACACACTCCTTAGCGGATGCCGACTTCCATGGCCACCGCCCCGCTGTCTATATCAACCGACACCTTTCTTGGGGTCTGATGAGCGTCTGCGTCGGGCGCCTTAACCCGCGCGTTCGGTTCATCCCGCAGCACCAGTTCTGCTTACCAAAAGTGGCCCACTCGGCACCGTCAATTCCATGCCCGGCTCCAAGCCTGCGAGCCGGGCCTCTTACCCATTTAAAGTTTGAGAGTAGGGCGAGGCCCGTTTCGGCCCCGCGGCCTCCAGTCATTTCTTTACCGGATAAAACTTGAAGTTTCGGCGCCGGCTATCCTGAGGGAAACTTCGGAGGGAACCAGCTACTAGATGGTTCGATTAGTCTTTCGCCCCTATACCCAGGTCGGACGACCGATTTGCACGTCAGGACCGCTGCGGGCCTCCACTCAGGGTTTCCCCTGGCTTCGCCCTGCCCAGGCATAGTTCACCATCTTTCGGGTACCACCGCGTATGCTCTGGCTCCGCTCTCCGCACGTGGGAAGAGCAGGCCGGTGGTGCGCCGCCCGCCCCCTCGGAGGGTTAGGACGGATCCCACCTCAGCCGACGCGCGCCGGCCTTCACCTTCGTTGCGCCTCCGGGGGTTCTGGTCCCTTCGACTCGCATACGCGTTAGACTCCTTGGTCCGTGTTTCAAGACGGGTCGTTCGGGGTCCGAACTTAGCCGCTGACCTTAGGCGTTCGGGTGCTGTGGGCCTGGATCGCCCCCCGCATCGCCGTAGCGGGCCTAGCCCGGGGCTGAGGACAGCCCAGCCGGCCCGCTTCGACCGAACGATCGGGGGGGGCCCCCATCCCCATCCCGGAGGAGGGGAGAACGCGGAAAGGACATTGCTCCACGGCCCCGGCGTTATCGGCGAAGTCGGAGCGAGGGGCTGTAGCGGAACGCCCGTGTCCGGGGGCCGCGTGGGGACTCCCTTCTCCGGACGGACCTACCTTCACCCTCGGGCCCTTCCAAGCCTAACCGGAGCCGGTCGCGACTCACCACCACGCGGGGAAAGTACACCGGGCGGGGCCGGACCTCCGTACGCCCGACAGGCCCGAAGTCCAGAGGCGAAGCGCAGAGCCGAAGCGGGGAGCGGTGGAGTCGGCACCCCACCCCTCTCGCCCGGATACGCTCGCACCCCCGACCGCGGAACCCGACGAGCGCGGGGCCGTCCGCCCGGCTGAATCCCCCGGGGCAGTCTTCTCGGTCCCCGTACGTTTACCTCTCAACGGTTTCACGCTCTGTTGAACTCTCTCTTCAAAGTCCTGTTTCAACTTTCCCTCACGGTACTCGGTTCGCTATCGGTCTCGTGCCGGTATTTAGCCTTAGATGGAGTTTACCACCCGCTTTGGGCTGCATTCCCAAGCAACCCGACTCCGAGAAGCCCGACCTACCCGGGCGGGAACGCGGGACTCGCTACCGGGCTTTCACCGTCTATGGGAAGAAGCCACGTTCGCGAGGACTTGGTCCCGCGTCCGCACCGAGACGGATCTTACGGACTTCCGTACGCTACATTTCCCGGCCAACCCCGGTCAGGGGAAAGTGGGATTCAGCGCTGGGCTCTTCCCTGTTCGCTCGCCGCTACTAAGGGAATCCTTGTTAGTTTCTTTTCCTCCGCTTACTGATATGCTTAAGTTCAGCGGGTCGTCTCGTCTGATCTGAGGCCGCACACAGAGGTTTCTTATGCGGGGGCGAGGGCGGAGGCGGAGGGCCGAAGGCTAGGGGCGAGGGGCGAGAGCCCGGCACGAGACCGAACTCCGCGACACCTTCCCCCCCACCCCGGCCGCTCGCCCGCCCGCTCACTCGCCCGCTCGCTGGGTTTAATCGGCACTCGCCACCCCCGCGTCCGACTGCGCGGAGCCCCGCTCGGGACTCGGGGAGAGACCGTAACGGACGTGGACCCGGACCTACTCGGCTCTCCCTCCGTTCCCTGTACGGAGCTCTCTCGCAACACGGGCCGCGTGGACTGGCTCGGAACCGAGTCTTCGTTTGGGAAGACGAAGGGCCGTTTTCAGGCCCTGCGAGCTTCCAGCCGCGGTCTCTCTCTCTCAGCGGGGGCGCGGAGACCGATCGATGGGTAAAGCGACCCTCAGACAGGCGTGGCCGCGGGATGGACCCCCGCGGCCGCAATATGCGTTCGAAATTTCGATGATCTGTGTCCTGCAATTCACATTAGTTAACGCAGATGGCTGCGTTCTTCATCGAAGCACGAGCCGAGTGATCCACCGCTAAGAGTCGTATTCGGGTTTGTGCCCGGCCCGTTACAGGCCGGGCGAAGGAAGCCATTCGAACAAGAGACAATTTTTGCCAATATATTTCAAGCCGGGTGCCTTCCACCCCCGTGCAGGGGGGGAAAGGTCATTGAACCTGGGCGTCACCACCGGACCGAGGAGTTACGGCCCGGGGGACGATCGCCCGAGTAGGTGCCCGAGACTTACGTGGTTTAGGAGACCGGGGTCTAGGCACCCGCCGTTCCCGGCGAGGCCCAGGGGTTTGGTTCGCTGCGTTACGGGTCCCGGTCTAAGGCATTCAGGCGTGCGCTCAAAGCCAAGCTCTCCACCCCGGAGGGTATGAGCGAGGCCCGGTGGTACGCTCCCAAGTCCCCGCTTAGGGGAAGGCGCTGGGTAGATCCCACCTAGTCAGGACCGGCGGGCACCGGCCGTCTCCTTTCGGGTGTTTATAAACGCATCCGGGGTTCGTGAGGCCCCTTCAACTCGCGCACCGGCCTTAGACTATTATACGGTCCGTCTCTGCGAAGCCAACATCGGGGGTATTTTGCATGCGCTCTTAAGCTCCGCTCTAACCCCGTGAGGGGAAAGAGTTTCGCCCGGCGGTACGCTCCCGTCCACCACCGCCCCCTGTGCCGGGGGGATGGGTTCAGGGAGATCCCACCGAGGCCGGCGAGCACCGGCCAACGCCCTGGGGGTGAGTAAGCCCCTTTGACTCGCGCACGCACAATCAAGCCTTCAACGATCAATGGTTTTTTGGGTTTAACTACCCGGCGGGCGGCTCCGGCGCCACTCTTCCCCCCGCGAACGGGAGGGGCGGACCGGGGTACCTATGCACCTAAGGCGGTCCTCGCATAACCCCGAGTTCCGAAGCCGGCTCGCTACGTCCACCCACCCGGAGGGGGGAGAGACTCACGTCGGCCGACGACGAAAGGTACGAGGCTTCTGCGGTCCATACCTTGAAGGTACCCGCCGGGGGGGAGGTTCGGCCTCTCGAGTCCGACTCGACAACCGGCACGGACGGCGGGCGCCGACCGCGGCCAGGTCACCGTTATTGATCCTTCCGCAGGTTCCCCTACGAAAACCTTGTTACGACTTTTACTCCCTCTAGATGTCCGGGTTCGATCGACTTCCCATCGCCCGGAGGCGACCCCCGTTCGAGGGCCGCCCCGGGGACGGTCCGAGGACCTCACCGAGGCATCCGATCGGTAGTAGCGACGGGCGGTGTGTACAAAGGGCAGGGACTTAATCGACGCGGGCTGGTGACCCGCGCCTACTTGGAATTCCTCGTTCGAGGGGAATAGTTGCAATCCCCTGTCCCCAGCGGGGAATGGCGTTCATAGGATTGCCCGCACCTCTCGGCGTAGGGTAACTTACATGTTGAACCAGCCATTGTAGCTCACGTGCGACCCCGGACTTCTAAGGGCATCACAGACCTGTTATTGCTCCATTTCTCAAGTGGCTTCTGTGCCACAAATCGCTCTAAGAAGTTTAGCCACCGACCGCTGATTCCCACCGGGCGAACCCCAACCTTCAGGCCCGCGGTAAGCGGGAGGGCACCGGGGAGGGGAGAGGGAAGGCGAAGGCGAAGGACGGACAACCCACACCCGGAGAGCGGAACGAGGTGCGGACGGCATCGGGGAGGGAACCGAACGCGAAGGGGAGAGGCCGGAGCCACCCACTCGACGCAGAACTGAACCCCCGTCAACCGCATCACCTCCCCGAACCGATCCGGGGTAGAACCGGACCCCCGCCGAAACCCCCAACACCCCCACCCCGATGGGGACCCCCCGCGAACGGGGACCTTCGGGGATAGAGTCCGACCCAGGAGAGGGGCCGTGTAACTACTTAAAGGATGGGATCTCGTTCGTTACCGGAATTGACCAGACGAATCGCTCCACGAACTACCAACGGCCATGCACCACCACCCACAGAATCGAGAAAGAGCCGTCAATCTGTCAATCCTTACCGTGTCCGGGCCGGGTTAGGTTCCCCGCGTTGAGTCAAATTAAGCCGCAAGCTCCACTCCTGGTGGTGCCCTTCCGTCAATTCCTTTAAGTTTCAGCTTTGCAACCGTACTCCCCCCAGAGCCCAAAGACTCGTGGTTTCCCGGACGCTGCCCGGCGGGTCATAGTCGTTAACCCAACGCCGCCGGATCGCGGGTCGGCATAGTTTACGGTCGGAACTACGACGGTACCTGATCGTCTTCGATCCTCCGACTTTCGTTCTTGATTAATGAAAACATTCTTGGCAAATGCCTTCGCTTTTGTCCGTCCCGCACCGGTCTACGAATTTCACCTCTCTCGGTGCGGTACGAATGCCCCCGGCCGTCCCTCTTAATCATGACCTTTGGTCCGTCAAACCCACGAAATAGGACCAAGAGAGCGGTCGGATACCCCCCCGGCTCGGGGAACCGTGCGGCGGCCAGAAACGCCGGGCGTCACACCCGGGCGCCCCCGGCCCCACCCGGCCGCCTCGCCGAAGAGCTCCGACTCGCCCCCCATGGGAAGGCCTTATTCCATTATTCCTAGCTCAGTCCATTCAAGGCACGCTTCGGCCTGCTTTGAGCACTCTGTTTTGTTCAAAGTAAACGCACCGGACCCTTCCGCCCCCCACGTATTCAACCGCGGCGGACGACCCAGCTAAGGGCCTCTCCGCGGAGGAAGGGAGCAGAGGACACCGGATGAGTAGGGACAAGGTCCCGCGACCTCCACCCAGAGACCCGCGGGGGGTCCCCAACCCCCCCGGAGAGGGGCAGCTTCCCACCGCGAAGTCCGGACGGGCAGAGGCCCGGCAGCCGGGACCCGTCCCCGGATCCAACTACGAGCTTTTTAACTGCAGCAACGTTAACATACGCTATTGGAGCTGGAATTACCGCGGCTGCTGGCACCAGACTTGCCCTCCAATGGGTCCTCACCCACGGACGTAGATTGAGTTCATTTCGGTCCCGAAACCTTCAAACGGGGCCTCGCACCGATATTTTTCGTCACTACCTCCCCGTGTCGGGAATGGGTAATTTGCGCGCCTGCTGCCTTCCTTGGATGTGGTAGCCGTTTCTCAGGCTCCCTCTCCGGAATCGAACCCAGATTCCCCGTTACCCGTGGTCACCACACGTAGTCCCGTAGACTACCGTCGAAAGTTGATAGGGCAGACACTCGAATGAGACGTCGCCGCCCCGAAGGGCTCTGCGATCGGCCAAAGGTTATCTAGAGTCACCAAAGCGGACCCGACCGGAGTCGGGAGGGGGTTTTTTGGTTCTGATAAATGCACGTATCCGTGGGGGGCGCCGAGGGGGGAAGGTGAACCAGTCACCGACCACCTCGAAACGGCACCCCCACTTCCAACGCTTCGTTTGCATGTATTAGCTCTGGAATTACCACAGTTATACCAAGTAACGTGTGGAGCGATCAAAGGAACCATAACTGATTTAATGAGCCATTCGCAGTTTCACTGTACCAACGCCCGTGTGTACTTAGACTTGCATGGCTTAATCTTTGAGACAAGCATATGATACTGGCAGGATCAACCAGGCCGATCCCTCTGGTACTCAAACCCGGCTTGGGGAAAGAGAGAGAGTCGGTGGTGCGTGGAACTCGACCCCCCGAAGGAGGAAGAGACGCGCACCGCGGAAAGGCTTTTCGAACGAGACCCCCCGGAGGTGGGTCTGCAATCGGGGGTTTGACTACTTGGAAAATGTACGATTCAAGGCCCGGACGGTGCAGGCTAGGGGCCGGTTCCTTCCCTCAATAGGATCCCGACCCTAAGGCACCACCGACTCGGACCTTTTAACGGACCCAAACTGCGGTGGAAATTAGACCGACGGATCGGCTAAGTCTCCCTCGGAACGATTCTGGGACAAGCGGACCCCCTGTTACGGGGGGTCCACGAGCCATGGAGGCTGGAGCACGTGGCGGGGAGGATCGTTCTAAAAGCCGGTATTATTTCGGATTAGAAGCCTGCCCCTGGTGCTCCGGGTATGCCGCATTTCGAACGGGCGTAAAGGACGTCCGTTTAAGGGAAGAGAATGGAAGAGAATTTCCTGGCCCCCTCAAAGCGCGAGGAGGTCGGCATAGGTTTTACGGTACGCCCCCCCCGGAGCCGTCTGATGTTCAGAAGACGAAGGGTTTTGCCCCCAATCTCGTAAGGTCGAGGGCTCACCACCGAACTTCCAGCCGCGGTCCTTGGTAGGACCGATACGCGGACAAGCCGCAAAATCCTGGCCCCCTCGCAGTGCGAGGAGGTCGGCAAAGGTTTTACGATTCGCCCCCCGGAGCCTACGGTTAGTTTTCTCGATTTAAGAAGACGAAGGGGGTCGGGGCCCGGGAACCGTAAACCGAGCGCCTCTTCCCCTGCGAACTTCCAGCCGCGGTCCTTGGTAGGACCGATACGCGGACAAGCCGCAAATCCTGGCCCCCTCGCAGTGCGAGGAGGTCGGCAAAGGTTTTACGATTCGCCCCCCCGGAGCCTACGGTTAGTTTTCTCGATTTAAGAAGACGAAGGGGGTCGGGGCCCGGGAACCGTAAACCGAGCGCCTCTTCCCCTGCGAACTTCCAGCCGCGGTCCGTTTAAAAAGACCGATCCGTGACACCTCTAATGCGCTCTTTGCCTCCGGCCGTTTCCAGCGCGGGGGCCCGGTGGTGCGCTCCCAAGTCCCCGCGGAGGGGAAAATCTGGGAGATCCCACATTAGACCAAGCGGAACGCCGGTCTTCGCCTCGGGGGTTTGTATGCCCCTTTCGACTCGCGCACGGGCAAGAGTTAGGTTAGGAACGGGGACAACTGCCGGCGGGCGGCCCGTCGCACCCACCCCGCAAGTGGGCAGGTGGTCGGTGGCCTGTGGACCCGCCGCTCGGATTCGTTTATAGTAGGAACCATAACGGGGTACAACCCTCATACGCTCGACCCCCTCACGCCCAGAGAAGTGTTCACCTCCCTGGGCATATATCGAACGAATCATCGGGATTGAAGGGGAGGCCACCCAAACCATCCCCTTAGCCCAGAGGGGTGCCAGTCCTCGGGCTTCGGTATTCGCATCACCGGGGTCTATGGAGGTCTCGACTTAGGTTTTGAAAACCTCCAGAGGGGGGGCCGGATTAACCACCACCCTAGCCCAGAGGGGTGCCAGTCCTCGGGCTTCGGTATTCGCATCACCGGGGTCTATGGAGGTCTCGACTTAGGTTTTGAAAACCTCCAGAGGTGGGGCCGGATTAACCACCACCCTAGCCCAGAGGGGTGCCAGTCCTCGGGCATGTCACTTCGCATCACCGGGGTTCTATGGAGGTCTCGACTTAGGTTTTAAAAACCTCCAGAGGGTGGGGGCATATCTTATCCCCACCCTAGCCCAGAGGGGTGCCAGTCCTCGGGCATGTCATTTCGCATCACCGGGGTCTACGGAGGTCTCGACTTAGGTTTTGAAAACCTCCAGAGGGTGGGGGCATATCTTATCCCCACCCTAGCCCAGAGGGGTGCCAGTCCTCGGGCTTCGGTATTCGCATCACCGGGGTCTACGGAGGTCTCGACTTAGGTTTTGAAAACCTCCAGAGGGTGGGGCCTGACTTACCACCAACCCTTAGCCCAGAGGTGTGCCACTCCTCGGGCATGGAATTCGCATCAACGGGGTCTACGGATGTCTCGACTTAGGTTTTGAACACATCCAGGGAAGCAGAGCGGACATTCCCATTATTTCAAGCCCATCGGGAAGCCACTCCTTTGGGCATAGCGTTTCGCATCGCTGTTACCCAAACTTACGTCTGATTTAATGCCTCCCTAATATCCCGACGGCACCAGGCTGAGAAACCATATGCCCACAGGATTTGAGGCGTTGGAACCTCGTTCGCATAGCCGACAACGATGAACCTCCCTCGGACTCGCTACGAGGCTTGAGGAGGGTCCTGATTTTCTTAAAATCTCAGGTGAGGGACTTAGAAAATTTTCACTTTAAAACCACAGACCTCCAGAGGAGAGACCGGGCTTATCACAACCTTAGCCCAGAGGGCGTCACTCCTCGGGCATGTCACTTCGCATCACCGGGGGTCCATGGATGTCTCGACTTAGGTTTTGAACACATCCAGAAGGGGGGGCCGGATTAACCACCACCCTTAGCCCAGAGGGGTGCCAGTCCTCGGGCTTTAAATTCGCTTCGCCGGGGTCTATGGAAGTCATTTTTTAGACCTCCAGAGGGGAGGCAACCCAAACCATCCCCTTAGCCCAGAGGTGTGCCACTCCTCGGGCTTGTGTATTCGCATCACCGGGGTCCATGGAAGTCATTTTAGACATCCAGAGGGGAGGCCACCCTAACCATCCCCTTAGCCCAGAGGGGTGCCAGTCCTCGGGCTTTAAATTCGCTTCGCCGGGGTCTATGGAAGTCATTTTTAGACCTCCAGAGGGGAGGCAACCCAAACCATCCCCTTAGCCCAGAGGTGTGCCAATCCTCGGGCTTGTGTATTCGCATCACCGGGGTCCATGGAAGTCATTTTAGACATCCAGAGGGGAGGCCACCCTAACCATCCCCTTAGCCCAGAGGGGTGCCAGTCCTCGGGCTTTAAATTCGCTTCGCCGGGGTCTATGGAAGTCATTTTTAGACCTCCAGAGGGGAGGCAACCCAAACCATCCCCTTAGCCCAGAGGTGTGCCACTCCTCGGGCTTGTGTATTCGCATCACCGGGGTCCATGGAAGTCATTTTAGACATCCAGAGAGTGGGGCCGGTCTTACCACCACCCTTAAGCCCAGAGGGCGTCACTCCTCGGGCATGAAATTCGGATTACCGGGGTCTATGGATGTCTCAACTTAGGTTTTGAACACATCCAGAGGGGAGGCCACCCAAACCATCCCCTTAGCCCGGAGGTGTGCACCTCCTCGGGCTTCAAATTCGAATCACCGGGGTCCATGGAAGTCATTTTAGACATCCAGAGAGTGGGGCCGGTCTTACCACCACTCTTAGCCCAGAGGGCGCCACTCCTCGGGCATGAAATTCGCATCACCGGGGTCCATGGAAGTCAGTTTAGACCTCCAGAGAGTGGGGCCGGTCTTACCACCACTCTTAAGCCCAGAGGGCGTCACTCCTCGGGCATGAAATTCGGATTACCGGGGTCTATGGATGTCTCAACTTAGGTTTTGAACACATCCAGAGGGGAGGCCACCCAAACCATCCCCTTAGCCCGGAGGTGTGCACCTCCTCGGGCTTGAAATTCGAATCACCGGGGTCCATGGAAGTCAGTTTAGACCTCCAGAGAGTGGGGCCGGTCTTACCACCACCCTTAAGCCCAGAGGGCGTCACTCCTCGGGCATGGAATTCGCATCAACGGGGTCTACGGATGTCTCGACTTAGGTTTTGAACACATCCAGGGAAGCAGAGCGGACATTCCCATTATTTCAAGCCCATCGGGAAGCCACTCCTTTGGGCATAGCGTTTCGCATCGCTGTTACCCAAACTTACGTCTGATTTAATGCCTCCCTAATATCCCGACGGCACCAGGCTGAGAAACCATATGCCCACAGGATTAGAGGCGTCTGAACCCCTTTCGCATAGCCGACAACGATGAACCTCCCTCGGACTCGCTACGAGGCTTGAGGAGGGTCCTGATTCTCTTAAAATCTCAGGTGAGGGACTTAGAAAATATTCACTTTAAAACCACAGACCTCCAGAGGAGAGACCGGGCTTATCACAACCTTAGCCCAGAAGGCACCACTCTTCGGGCATGTCACTTCGCATCACCGGGGTCCATGGAAGTCTCGACTTAGGTTTTGAACGCATCCAGAGGGTGGGAGCCGGACTTACCACCACCCTTAGCCCAGAGGGCGTCACTCCTCGGGCATAAAATTCGGATAACCGGGGTCCATGGAAGTCAATTTTGACCTCCAGAGAGGGGGGGGGCCTGGCTTACCACCACCCTAAGCCCAGAGGGCGTCACTCCTCGGGCATGAAATACGCTACACCGGGGTCCATGGAAGTCAGTTTAGACCTCCAGAGAGGGGGGGCCGGGCTTACCACCACCCTTAGCCCGGAGGGCACCACTCCTCGG
This sequence comes from Hoplias malabaricus, assembly GCF_029633855.1. Lineage (NCBI taxonomy): Eukaryota > Metazoa > Chordata > Actinopteri > Characiformes > Erythrinidae > Hoplias > Hoplias malabaricus. The sequence goes on from NW_027101324.1 coordinate 2,962,181, forward strand.
GCTTGAAATTCGCATCACCGGGGTCCATGGAAGTCTCGACTTAGGTTTTGGAAACCTCCAGAGGGGGGGCTGCACTTACCACCACCCTAAGCCCAGAGGGCGTCACTCCTCGGGCATGAAATACGCTATACCGGGGTCCATGGAAGTCCTTTTAGACCTCCAGAGAGGGGGGGGCCGGGCTTACCACCACCCTTAGCCCAGAGGGCACCACTCCTCGGGCTTGAAATTCGCATCACCGGGGTCCATGGAAGTCTCGACTTAGGTTTTGGAAACCTCCAGAGGGGGGGCTGCACTTACCACCACCCTTAGCCCAGAGGTTCATCACTCCTCGGGCATGAAATTCGGATAACCGGGGTCCATGGAAGTCAGTTTAGACCTCCAGAGAGTGGGGCCGGGCTTACCACCACCCTAAGCCCAGAGGGCGTCACTCCTCGGGCATGAAATTCAGATAACCGGGGTCCATGGAAGTCAGTTTAGACCTCCAGAGAGTGGGGCCGGGCTTACCACCACCCTAAGCCCAGAGGGCGTCACTCCTCGGGCATGAAATTCGGATAACCGGGGTCCATGGAAGTCTCGACTTAGGTTTTGGAGACCTCCAGAGGGGGGGCCGGGCATACCACCACCCTTAGCCCAGAGGGCGTCACTCCTCGGGCATGAAATACGCTATACCGGGGTCCATGGAAGTCAGTTTTGACCTCCAGAGAGGGGGGGCCTGGCTTACCACCACCCTAGCCGAGAGGGCGTCACTCCTCGGGCATGAAATTCGCTTCACCGGGGTCCATGGAAGTCATTTTAGACCTCCAGAGAGGGGGGGCTGCACTTACCACCACCCTAGCCGAGAGGGCGTCACTCCTCGGGCATGAAATTCGGATCACCGGGGTCCATGGAAGTCAGTTTAGACCTCCAGAGAGTGGGGCCGGGCTTACCACCACCCTAAGCCCAGAGGGCGTCACTCCTCGGGCATGAAATTCGGATAACCGGGGTCCATGGAAGTCTCGACTTAGGTTTTGGAGACCTCCAGAGGGGGGGCCGGGCATACCACCACCCTTAGCCCAGAGGGCGTCACTCCTCGGGCATGAAATACGCTTAACCGGGGTCCATGGAAGTCAATCTAGACCTCCAGAGAGGGGGGGCCGGGCTTACCACCACCCTTAGCCCAGAGGGCATCACTCCTCGGGCATGAAATTCGCATCACCGGGGTCCATGGAAGTCAGTTTAGACCTCCAGAGGGGGGGCTGAGCATACCACCACCCTTAGCCCAGAGGTGTGCTCCTCATCGGGCATGAAATACGCTTCACCGGGGTCCATGGAAGTCATTCGAGACCTCCAGAGGGGGGGCCGGGCATACCACCACCCTTAGCCCAGAGGTGAGTCACTCCTCGGGCATCAAATTCGCATCACCGGGGTCCATGGAAGTCAGTTTAGACCTCCAGAGGGGGGGCTGAGCATACCACCACCCTTAGCCCAGAGGTGTGCTCCTCATCGGGCATGAAATACGCTTCACCGGGGTCCATGGAAGTCATTCGAGACCTCCAGAGGGGGGGCCGGGCATACCACCACCCTTAGCCCAGAGGTGAGTCACTCCTCGGGCATCAAATTCGCATCACCGGGGTCCATGGAAGTCAGTTTAGACCTCCAGAGGGGGGGCTGAGCATACCACCACCCTTAGCCCAGAGGTGTGCTCCTCATCGGGCATGAAATACGCTTCACCGGGGTCCATGGAAGTCATTCGAGACCTCCAGAGGGGGGGCCGGGCATACCACCACCCTTAGCCCAGAGGTGAGTCACTCCTCGGGCATCAAATTCGCATCACCGGGGTCCATGGAAGTCAGTTTAGACCTCCAGAGGGGGGGCTGAGCATACCACCACCCTTAGCCCAGAGGTGTGCTCCTCATCGGGCATGAAATACGCTTCACCGGGGTCCATGGAAGTCATTCGAGACCTCCAGAGGGGGGGCCGGGCATACCACCACCCTTAGCCCAGAGGTGAGTCACTCCTCGGGCATCAAATTCGCATCACCGGGGTCCATGGAAGTCAGTTTAGACCTCCAGAGGGGGGGCTGAGCATACCACCACCCTTAGCCCAGAGGTGTGCTCCTCATCGGGCATGAAATACGCTTCACCGGGGTCCATGGAAGTCATTCGAGACCTCCAGAGGGGGGGCTGGGCATACCACCACCCTTAGCCCAGAGGTGAGTCACTCCTCGGGCATCAAATTCGCATCACCGGGGTCCATGGAAGTCAGTTTAAACATCCAGAGGGGGGGGGCCGAGCATACCACCACCCTTAGCCCAGAGGTGTGCTCCTCATCGGGCATCAAATTCGCATCACCGGGGTCCATGGAAGTCATTCGAGACCTCCAGAGGGGGGGCCGAGTATACCACCACCCTTAGCCCAGAGGTGAGTCACTCCTCGGGCATCAAATTCGCATCACCGGGGTCCATGGAAGTCAGTTTAGACCTCCAGAGGGGGGGCCGAGCATACCACCACCCTTAGCCCAGAGGTGAGTCACTCCTCGGGCATCAAATTCGCATCACCGGGGTCCATGGAAGTCAGTTTAAACATCCAGAGGGGGGGGCCGAGCATACCACCACCCTTAGCCCAGAGGTGTGCTCCTCATCGGGCATCAAATTCGCATCACCGGGGTCCATGGAAGTCAGTTTAGACCTCCAGAAAGGGGGGCCGAACCTACCACCAACCTTAGCCCAGAGGGCGTCACTCCTCGGGCTTCAAACTCCCATCGCCGGGGTCCCATGGAAGTCTCGACTTAGGTTTTGAACCGTTCCGGGGTCACCTCCAGTGAGATAACGCGGAAATCTCACTATATTCATGCCCACAGGCGAACCAGAGCCTTGGGCTTGTCATAGTTACATACGGTGTACCCAAACTTTCGTCTTTTCTAAAGGAACCCTAATGTCCTGACGGCACCGCACTGGAAACCCCCATGCCCTCTGAATTTTTACCTCTCCGAGGTGCTCCGTTTTGGGCTTGCTACCTAGGGCGAAGAGGGTCAGAAATTTTTCTAAGTCCTACTTTAAAACGTCCCACTGGGAGAACACTAGGGTTAGCACTTTGCCAAAAAATCACGGCTGAATGCAATTTTCACGCCTCGCACCCTTTGTTCGTTTAGATTTAACAAAAAAATCAACCGACCCCCCTTTTTAACAACGCTTTGCCGAATTTAGCTCACTTTTCCCGGCCTGGAATATCTCACGCTTGCCCCCCACGGTACTTACCTCCGGGGAAGACACCCCCGTCGCTGCCAACGCCCATGCCCGGCCCAGGCTCACCCGACTCGGCCTCGCTCGCTCCATCGCCCGCTCCAAACCTCCGGGGAGAAGACCCCCATCGCCGCCAACGCCCATGCCCGGCCCAGGCTCACCCGACTCGGCCTCGCTCGCTACATCGCCCCGCTCCAAACCTCCGGGGCTGGACCTCCACCAACCCAGCGCACCTCTCGAACCTATCCGGCCCACACTTAAGCACTCCTCCTCGGACTAAACCATCCAGCCCGCGCCGCTGGAACGAGCGCCCACTGGAAGACCCGAGCCCCAAACCCGCGCGCTTTACGGTTCTCTATCTCCCCGGGCTCGGAGCACTTTTCTCGGCCATGGGACCTCCAGGGGGGGCCCTTCATGGCTCCGTCAATATTCCTTTAAGTCTCACTCCGCCCACTGGAAGACCCGAGCCCCAAACCCGCGCGCTTTACGGTTCTCTATCTCCCCGGGCTCGGGGCACTTTTCTCGGCCATGGGACCTCCAGGGGGGGCCCCTCATGGCTCCGTCATCATTCCTCTAAGTCTCATTCCGCCCACTGCGATACCCGAGGCCTTTAACCGCGGCGTTCACGGTTCTCTATCACCCCGGGCTCGGGGCACTTTTCTCGGCCATGGGACCTCCAGGGGAGGCCCTTCCTGGCTCCGTCATCATTCCTCTAAGTCTCATTCCGCCCACTGCGATACCCGAGGTCTTTAACCGCGGCGTTCACGGTTCTCTATCACCCCGGGCTCGGAGCACTTTTCTCGGCCATGGGACCTCCAGGGGAGGCCCCTCATGGCTCCGTCATCATTCCTCTAAGTCTCATTCCGCCCACTGCGATACCCGAGGTCTTTAACCGCGGCGTTCACGGTTCTCTATCACCCCGGGCTCGGAGCACTTTTCTCGGCCATGGGACCTCCAGGGGAGGCCCCTCATGGCTCCGTCATCATTCCTCTAAGTCTCATTCCGCCCACTGCGATACCCGAGGTCTTTAACCGCGGCGTTCACGGTTCTCTATCACCCCGGGCTCGGAGCACTTTTCTCGGCCATGGGACCTCCAGGGGAGGCCCCTCATGGCTCCGTCATCATTCCTCTAAGTCTCATTCCGCCCACTGCGATACCCGAGGTCTTAGACCGCGGCGTTCACGGTTCTCTATCACCCCGGGCTCGGAGCACTTTTCTCGGCCATGGGACCTCCAGGGGAGGCCCCTCATGGCTCCGTCAATATTCCTCTAAGTCTCATTCCGCCCACTGCGATACCCGGGCTCAGAGCATGTACTTCGGCCATGGGACCACAAGAGGGCGCCCTTCTTCAGAAACTGCTGACATCCAGGACCATTCAAGGGAGCGACCTGCCTCCCTATGCCCGCCACCGGCTCCCTCTAACCGGTGTACTGGCTCTCGGGGCCCGCGCCCCAGAGAACCAGAGTTTCGGAAATTGCACTAAGTCCAGACATCCAGGACCATTCAAGGGAGCGACCTGCCTCCCTATGCCCGCCACCGGCTCCCTCTAACCGGTGTACTGGCTCTCGGGGCCCGCGCCCCAGA
>NW_027101324.1:2971984-2984484 GCF_029633855.1 Hoplias malabaricus
GGGCAGTCTTCTCGGTCCCCGTACGTTTACCTCTCAACGGTTTCACGCTCTGTTGAACTCTCTCTTCAAAGTCCTGTTTCAACTTTCCCTCACGGTACTCGGTTCGCTATCGGTCTCGTGCCGGTATTTAGCCTTAGATGGAGTTTACCACCCGCTTTGGGCTGCATTCCCAAGCAACCCGACTCCGAGAAGCCCGACCTACCCGGGCGGGAACGCGGGACTCGCTACCGGGCTTTCACCGTCTATGGGAAGAAGCCACGTTCGCGAGGACTTGGTCCCGCGTCCGCACCGAGACGGATCTTACGGACTTCCGTACGCTACATTTCCCGGCCAACCCCGGTCAGGGGAAAGTGGGATTCAGCGCTGGGCTCTTCCCTGTTCGCTCGCCGCTACTAAGGGAATCCTTGTTAGTTTCTTTTCCTCCGCTTACTGATATGCTTAAGTTCAGCTGGTCGTCTCGTCTGATCTGAGGCCGCACACAGAGGTTTCTTATGCGGGGGCGAGGGCGGAGGCGGAGGGCCGAAGGCTAGGGGCGAGGGGCGAGAGCCCGGCACGAGACCGAACTCCGCGACACCTTCCCCCCCACCCCGGCCGCTCGCCCGCCCGCTCACTCGCCCGCTCGCTGGGTTTAATCGGCACTCGCCACCCCCGCGTCCGACTGCGCGGAGCCCCGCTCGGGACTCGGGGAGAGACCGTAACGGACGTGGACCCGGACCTACTCGGCTCTCCCTCCGTTCCCTGTACGGAGCTCTCTCGCAACACGGGCCGCGTGGACTGGCTCGGAACCGAGTCTTCGTTTGGGAAGACGAAGGGCCGTTTTCAGGCCCTGCGAGCTTCCAGCCGCGGTCTCTCTCTCTCAGCGGGGGCGCGGAGACCGATCGATGGGTAAAGCGACCCTCAGACAGGCGTGGCCGCGGGATGGACCCCCGCGGCCGCAATATGCGTTCGAAATTTCGATGATCTGTGTCCTGCAATTCACATTAGTTAACGCAGATGGCTGCGTTCTTCATCGAAGCACGAGCCGAGTGATCCACCGCTAAGAGTCGTATTCGGGTTTGTGCCCGGCCCGTTACAGGCCGGGCGAAGGAAGCCATTCGAACAAGAGACAATTTTTGCCAATATATTTCAAGCCGGGTGCCTTCCACCCCCGTGCAGGGGGGGAAAGGTCATTGAACCTGGGCGTCACCACCGGACCGAGGAGTTACGGCCCGGGGGACGATCGCCCGAGTAGGTGCCCGAGACTTACGTGGTTTAGGAGACCGGGGTCTAGGCACCCGCCGTTCCCGGCGAGGCCCAGGGGTTTGGTTCGCTGCGTTACGGGTCCCGGTCTAAGGCATTCAGGCGTGCGCTCAAAGCCAAGCTCTCCACCCCGGAGGGTATGAGCGAGGCCCGGTGGTACGCTCCCAAGTCCCCGCTTAGGGGAAGGCGCTGGGTAGATCCCACCTAGTCAGGACCGGCGGGCACCGGCCGTCTCCTTTCGGGTGTTTATAAACGCATCCGGGGTTCGTGAGGCCCCTTCAACTCGCGCACCGGCCTTAGACTATTATACGGTCCGTCTCTGCGAAGCCAACATCGGGGGTATTTTGCATGCGCTCTTAAGCTCCGCTCTAACCCCGTGAGGGGAAAGAGTTTCGCCCGGCGGTACGCTCCCGTCCACCACCGCCCCCTGTGCCGGGGGGATGGGTTCAGGGAGATCCCACCGAGGCCGGCGAGCACCGGCCAACGCCCTGGGGGTGAGTAAGCCCCTTTGACTCGCGCACGCACAATCAAGCCTTCAACGATCAATGGTTTTTTGGGTTTAACTACCCGGCGGGCGGCTCCGGCGCCACTCTTCCCCCCGCGAACGGGAGGGGCGGACCGGGGTACCTATGCACCTAAGGCGGTCCTCGCATAACCCCGAGTTCCGAAGCCGGCTCGCTACGTCCACCCACCCGGAGGGGGGAGAGACTCACGTCGGCCGACGACGAAAGGTACGAGGCTTCTGCGGTCCATACCTTGAAGGTACCCGCCGGGGGGGAGGTTCGGCCTCTCGAGTCCGACTCGACAACCGGCACGGACGGCGGGCGCCGACCGCGGCCAGGTCACCGTTATTGATCCTTCCGCAGGTTCCCCTACGAAAACCTTGTTACGACTTTTACTCCCTCTAGATGTCCGGGTTCGATCGACTTCCCATCGCCCGGAGGCGACCCCCGTTCGAGGGCCGCCCCGGGGACGGTCCGAGGACCTCACCGAGGCATCCGATCGGTAGTAGCGACGGGCGGTGTGTACAAAGGGCAGGGACTTAATCGACGCGGGCTGGTGACCCGTGCCTACTTGGAATTCCTCGTTCGAGGGGAATAGTTGCAATCCCCTGTCCCCAGCGGGGAATGGCGTTCATAGGATTGCCCGCACCTCTCGGCGTAGGGTAACTTACATGTTGAACCAGCCATTGTAGCTCACGTGCGACCCCGGACTTCTAAGGGCATCACAGACCTGTTATTGCTCCATTTCTCAAGTGGCTTCTGTGCCACAAATCGCTCTAAGAAGTTTAGCCACCGACCGCTGATTCCCACCGGGCGAACCCCAACCTTCAGGCCCGCGGTAAGCGGGAGGGCACCGGGGAGGGGAGAGGGAAGGCGAAGGCGAAGGCGAAGGACGGACAACCCACACCCGGAGAGCGGAACGAGGTGCGGACGGCATCGGGGAGGGAACCGAACGCGAAGGGGAGAGGCCGGAGCCACCCACTCGACGCAGAACTGAACCCCCGTCAACCGCATCACCTCCCCGAACCGATCCGGGGTAGAACCGGACCCCCGCCGAAACCCCCAACACCCCCACCCCGATGGGGACCCCCCGCGAACGGGGACCTTCGGGGATAGAGTCCGACCCAGGAGAGGGGCCGTGTAACTACTTAAAGGATGGGATCTCGTTCGTTACCGGAATTGACCAGACGAATCGCTCCACGAACTACCAACGGCCATGCACCACCACCCACAGAATCGAGAAAGAGCCGTCAATCTGTCAATCCTTACCGTGTCCGGGCCGGGTTAGGTTCCCCGCGTTGAGTCAAATTAAGCCGCAAGCTCCACTCCTGGTGGTGCCCTTCCGTCAATTCCTTTAAGTTTCAGCTTTGCAACCGTACTCCCCCCAGAGCCCAAAGACTCGTGGTTTCCCGGACGCTGCCCGGCGGGTCATAGTCGTTAACCCAACGCCGCCGGATCGCGGGTCGGCATAGTTTACGGTCGGAACTACGACGGTACCTGATCGTCTTCGATCCTCCGACTTTCGTTCTTGATTAATGAAAACATTCTTGGCAAATGCCTTCGCTTTTGTCCGTCCCGCACCGGTCTACGAATTTCACCTCTCTCGGTGCGGTACGAATGCCCCCGGCCGTCCCTCTTAATCATGACCTTTGGTCCGTCAAACCCACGAAATAGGACCAAGAGAGCGGTCGGATACCCCCCCGGCTCGGGGAACCGTGCGGCGGCCAGAAAACGGCCCCGCCCGGCCGCCTCGCCGAAGAGCTCCGACTCGCCCCCCATGGGAAGGCCTTATTCCATTATTCCTAGCTCAGTCCATTCAAGGCACGCTTCGGCCTGCTTTGAGCACTCTGTTTTGTTCAAAGTAAACGCACCGGACCCTTCCGCCCCCCACGTATTCAACCGCGGCGGACGACCCAGCTAAGGGCCTCTCCGCGGAGGAAGGGAGCAGAGGACACCGGATGAGTAGGGACAAGGTCCCGCGACCTCCACCCAGAGACCCGCGGGGGGTCCCCAACCCCCCCGGAGAGGGGCAGCTTCCCACCGCGAAGTCCGGACGGGCAGAGGCCCGGCAGCCGGGACCCGTCCCCGGATCCAACTACGAGCTTTTTAACTGCAGCAACGTTAACATACGCTATTGGAGCTGGAATTACCGCGGCTGCTGGCACCAGACTTGCCCTCCAATGGGTCCTCACCCACGGACGTAGATTGAGTTCATTTCGGTCCCGAAACCTTCAAACGAGGCCTCGCACCGATATTTTTCGTCACTACCTCCCCGTGTCGGGAATGGGTAATTTGCGCGCCTGCTGCCTTCCTTGGATGTGGTAGCCGTTTCTCAGGCTCCCTCTCCGGAATCGAACCCAGATTCCCCGTTACCCGTGGTCACCACACGTAGTCCCGTAGACTACCGTCGAAAGTTGATAGGGCAGACACTCGAATGAGACGTCGCCGCCCCGAAGGGCTCTGCGATCGGCCAAAGGTTATCTAGAGTCACCAAAGCGGACCCGACCGGAGTCGGGAGGGGGTTTTTTGGTTCTGATAAATGCACGTATCCGTGGGGGGCGCCGAGGGGGGAAGGTGAACCAGTCACCGACCACCTCGAAACGGCACCCCCACTTCCAACGCTTCGTTTGCATGTATTAGCTCTGGAATTACCACAGTTATACCAAGTAACGTGTGGAGCGATCAAAGGAACCATAACTGATTTAATGAGCCATTCGCAGTTTCACTGTACCAACGCCCGTGTGTACTTAGACTTGCATGGCTTAATCTTTGAGACAAGCATATGATACTGGCAGGATCAACCAGGCCGATCCCTCTGGTACTCAAACCCGGCTTGGGGAAAGAGAGAGAGTCGGTGGTGCGTGGAACTCGACCCCCCGAAGGAGGAAGAGACGCGCACCGCGGAAAGGCTTTTCGAACGAGACCCCCCGGAGGTGGGTCTGCAATCGGGGGTTTGACTACTTGGAAAATGTACGATTCAAGGCCCGGACGGTGCAGGCTAGGGGCCGGTTCCTTCCCTCAATAGGATCCCGACCCTAAGGCACCACCGACTCGGACCTTTTAACGGACCCAAACTGCGGTGGAAATTAGACCGACGGATAGGCTAAGTCTCCCTCGGAACGATTCTGGGACAAGCGGACCCCCTGTTACGGGGGGTCCACGAGCCATGGAGGCTGGAGCACGTGGCGGGGAGGATCGTTCTAAAAGCCGGTATTATTTCGGATTAGAAGCCTGCCCCTGGTGCTCCGGGTATGCCGCATTTCGAACGGGCGTAAAGGACGTCCGTTTAAGGGAAGAGAATGGAAGAGAATTTCCTGGCCCCCTCAAAGCGCGAGGAGGTCGGCATAGGTTTTACGGTACGCCCCCCCCGGAGCCGTCTGATGTTCAGAAGACGAAGGGTTTTGCCCCCAATCTCGTAAGGTCGAGGGCTCACCACCGAACTTCCAGCCGCGGTCCTTGGTAGGACCGATACGCGGACAAGCCGCAAAATCCTGGCCCCCTCGCAGTGCGAGGAGGTCGGCAAAGGTTTTACGATTCGCCCCCCCGGAGCCTACGGTTAGTTTTCTCGATTTAAGAAGACGAAGGGGGTCGGGCCCGGGAACCGTAAACCGAGCGCCTCTTCCCCTGCGAACTTCCAGCCGCGGTCCGTTTAAAAAGACCGATCCGTGACACCTCTAATGCGCTCTTTGCCTCCGGCCGTTTCCAGCGCGGGGGCCCGGTGGTGCGCTCCCAAGTCCCCGCGGAGGGGAAAATCTGGGAGATCCCACATTAGACCAAGCGGAACGCCGGTCTTCGCCTCGGGGGTTTGTATGCCCCTTTCGACTCGCGCACGGGCAAGAGTTAGGTTAGGAACGGGGACAACTGCCGGCGGGCGGCCCGTCGCACCCACCCCGCAAGTGGGCAGGTGGTCGGTGGCCTGTGGACCCGCCGCTCGGATTCGTTTATAGTAGGAACCATAACGGGGTACAACCCTCATACGCTCGACCCCCTCACGCCCAGAGAAGTGTTCACCTCCCTGGGCATATATCGAACGAATCATCGGGATTGAAGGGGAGGCCACCCAAACCATCCCCTTAGCCCAGAGGGGTGCCAGTCCTCGGGCTTCGGTATTCGCATCACCGGGGTCTATGGAGGTCTCGACTTAGGTTTTGAAAACCTCCAGAGGGGGGGCCGGATTAACCACCACCCTAGCCCAGAGGGGTGCCAGTCCTCGGGCTTCGGTATTCGCATCACCGGGGTCTATGGAGGTCTCGACTTAGGTTTTGAAAACCTCCAGAGGTGGGGCCGGATTAACCACCACCCTAGCCCAGAGGGGTGCCAGTCCTCGGGCATGTCACTTCGCATCACCGGGGTTCTATGGAGGTCTCGACTTAGGTTTTAAAAACCTCCAGAGGGTGGGGGCATATCTTATCCCCACCCTAGCCCAGAGGGGTGCCAGTCCTCGGGCATGTCATTTCGCATCACCGGGGTCTACGGAGGTCTCGACTTAGGTTTTGAAAACCTCCAGAGGGTGGGGGCATATCTTATCCCCACCCTAGCCCAGAGGGGTGCCAGTCCTCGGGCTTCGGTATTCGCATCACCGGGGTCTACGGAGGTCTCGACTTAGGTTTTGAAAACCTCCAGAGGGTGGGGCCTGACTTACCACCAACCCTTAGCCCAGAGGTGTGCCACTCCTCGGGCATGGAATTCGCATCAACGGGGTCTACGGATGTCTCGACTTAGGTTTTGAACACATCCAGGGAAGCAGAGCGGACATTCCCATTATTTCAAGCCCATCGGGAAGCCACTCCTTTGGGCATAGCGTTTCGCATCGCTGTTACCCAAACTTACGTCTGATTTAATGCCTCCCTAATATCCCGACGGCACCAGGCTGAGAAACCATATGCCCACAGGATTTGAGGCGTTGGAACCTCGTTCGCATAGCCGACAACGATGAACCTCCCTCGGACTCGCTACGAGGCTTGAGGAGGGTCCTGATTTTCTTAAAATCTCAGGTGAGGGACTTAGAAAATTTTCACTTTAAAACCACAGACCTCCAGAGGAGAGACCGGGCTTATCACAACCTTAGCCCAGAGGGCGTCACTCCTCGGGCATGTCACTTCGCATCACCGGGGGTCCATGGATGTCTCGACTTAGGTTTTGAACACATCCAGAAGGGGGGGCCGGATTAACCACCACCCTTAGCCCAGAGGGGTGCCAGTCCTCGGGCTTTAAATTCGCTTCGCCGGGGTCTATGGAAGTCATTTTTTAGACCTCCAGAGGGGAGGCAACCCAAACCATCCCCTTAGCCCAGAGGTGTGCCACTCCTCGGGCTTGTGTATTCGCATCACCGGGGTCCATGGAAGTCATTTTAGACATCCAGAGGGGAGGCCACCCTAACCATCCCCTTAGCCCAGAGGGGTGCCAGTCCTCGGGCTTTAAATTCGCTTCGCCGGGGTCTATGGAAGTCATTTTTAGACCTCCAGAGGGGAGGCAACCCAAACCATCCCCTTAGCCCAGAGGTGTGCCAATCCTCGGGCTTGTGTATTCGCATCACCGGGGTCCATGGAAGTCATTTTAGACATCCAGAGGGGAGGCCACCCTAACCATCCCCTTAGCCCAGAGGGGTGCCAGTCCTCGGGCTTTAAATTCGCTTCGCCGGGGTCTATGGAAGTCATTTTTAGACCTCCAGAGGGGAGGCAACCCAAACCATCCCCTTAGCCCAGAGGTGTGCCACTCCTCGGGCTTGTGTATTCGCATCACCGGGGTCCATGGAAGTCATTTTAGACATCCAGAGAGTGGGGCCGGTCTTACCACCACCCTTAAGCCCAGAGGGCGTCACTCCTCGGGCATGAAATTCGGATTACCGGGGTCTATGGATGTCTCAACTTAGGTTTTGAACACATCCAGAGGGGAGGCCACCCAAACCATCCCCTTAGCCCGGAGGTGTGCACCTCCTCGGGCTTCAAATTCGAATCACCGGGGTCCATGGAAGTCATTTTAGACATCCAGAGAGTGGGGCCGGTCTTACCACCACTCTTAGCCCAGAGGGCGCCACTCCTCGGGCATGAAATTCGCATCACCGGGGTCCATGGAAGTCAGTTTAGACCTCCAGAGAGTGGGGCCGGTCTTACCACCACTCTTAAGCCCAGAGGGCGTCACTCCTCGGGCATGAAATTCGGATTACCGGGGTCTATGGATGTCTCAACTTAGGTTTTGAACACATCCAGAGGGGAGGCCACCCAAACCATCCCCTTAGCCCGGAGGTGTGCACCTCCTCGGGCTTGAAATTCGAATCACCGGGGTCCATGGAAGTCAGTTTAGACCTCCAGAGAGTGGGGCCGGTCTTACCACCACCCTTAAGCCCAGAGGGCGTCACTCCTCGGGCATGGAATTCGCATCAACGGGGTCTACGGATGTCTCGACTTAGGTTTTGAACACATCCAGGGAAGCAGAGCGGACATTCCCATTATTTCAAGCCCATCGGGAAGCCACTCCTTTGGGCATAGCGTTTCGCATCGCTGTTACCCAAACTTACGTCTGATTTAATGCCTCCCTAATATCCCGACGGCACCAGGCTGAGAAACCATATGCCCACAGGATTAGAGGCGTCTGAACCCCTTTCGCATAGCCGACAACGATGAACCTCCCTCGGACTCGCTACGAGGCTTGAGGAGGGTCCTGATTCTCTTAAAATCTCAGGTGAGGGACTTAGAAAATATTCACTTTAAAACCACAGACCTCCAGAGGAGAGACCGGGCTTATCACAACCTTAGCCCAGAAGGCACCACTCTTCGGGCATGTCACTTCGCATCACCGGGGTCCATGGAAGTCTCGACTTAGGTTTTGAACGCATCCAGAGGGTGGGAGCCGGACTTACCACCACCCTTAGCCCAGAGGGCGTCACTCCTCGGGCATAAAATTCGGATAACCGGGGTCCATGGAAGTCAATTTTGACCTCCAGAGAGGGGGGGGGCCTGGCTTACCACCACCCTAAGCCCAGAGGGCGTCACTCCTCGGGCATGAAATACGCTACACCGGGGTCCATGGAAGTCAGTTTAGACCTCCAGAGAGGGGGGGCCGGGCTTACCACCACCCTTAGCCCGGAGGGCACCACTCCTCGGGCTTGAAATTCGCATCACCGGGGTCCATGGAAGTCTCGACTTAGGTTTTGGAAACCTCCAGAGGGGGGGCTGCACTTACCACCACCCTAAGCCCAGAGGGCGTCACTCCTCGGGCATGAAATACGCTATACCGGGGTCCATGGAAGTCCTTTTAGACCTCCAGAGAGGGGGGGGCCGGGCTTACCACCACCCTTAGCCCAGAGGGCACCACTCCTCGGGCTTGAAATTCGCATCACCGGGGTCCATGGAAGTCTCGACTTAGGTTTTGGAAACCTCCAGAGGGGGGGCTGCACTTACCACCACCCTTAGCCCAGAGGTTCATCACTCCTCGGGCATGAAATTCGGATAACCGGGGTCCATGGAAGTCAGTTTAGACCTCCAGAGAGTGGGGCCGGGCTTACCACCACCCTAAGCCCAGAGGGCGTCACTCCTCGGGCATGAAATTCAGATAACCGGGGTCCATGGAAGTCAGTTTAGACCTCCAGAGAGTGGGGCCGGGCTTACCACCACCCTAAGCCCAGAGGGCGTCACTCCTCGGGCATGAAATTCGGATAACCGGGGTCCATGGAAGTCTCGACTTAGGTTTTGGAGACCTCCAGAGGGGGGGCCGGGCATACCACCACCCTTAGCCCAGAGGGCGTCACTCCTCGGGCATGAAATACGCTATACCGGGGTCCATGGAAGTCAGTTTTGACCTCCAGAGAGGGGGGGCCTGGCTTACCACCACCCTAGCCGAGAGGGCGTCACTCCTCGGGCATGAAATTCGCTTCACCGGGGTCCATGGAAGTCATTTTAGACCTCCAGAGAGGGGGGGCTGCACTTACCACCACCCTAGCCGAGAGGGCGTCACTCCTCGGGCATGAAATTCGGATCACCGGGGTCCATGGAAGTCAGTTTAGACCTCCAGAGAGTGGGGCCGGGCTTACCACCACCCTAAGCCCAGAGGGCGTCACTCCTCGGGCATGAAATTCGGATAACCGGGGTCCATGGAAGTCTCGACTTAGGTTTTGGAGACCTCCAGAGGGGGGGCCGGGCATACCACCACCCTTAGCCCAGAGGGCGTCACTCCTCGGGCATGAAATACGCTTAACCGGGGTCCATGGAAGTCAATCTAGACCTCCAGAGAGGGGGGGCCGGGCTTACCACCACCCTTAGCCCAGAGGGCATCACTCCTCGGGCATGAAATTCGCATCACCGGGGTCCATGGAAGTCAGTTTAGACCTCCAGAGGGGGGGCTGAGCATACCACCACCCTTAGCCCAGAGGTGTGCTCCTCATCGGGCATGAAATACGCTTCACCGGGGTCCATGGAAGTCATTCGAGACCTCCAGAGGGGGGGCCGGGCATACCACCACCCTTAGCCCAGAGGTGAGTCACTCCTCGGGCATCAAATTCGCATCACCGGGGTCCATGGAAGTCAGTTTAGACCTCCAGAGGGGGGGCTGAGCATACCACCACCCTTAGCCCAGAGGTGTGCTCCTCATCGGGCATGAAATACGCTTCACCGGGGTCCATGGAAGTCATTCGAGACCTCCAGAGGGGGGGCCGGGCATACCACCACCCTTAGCCCAGAGGTGAGTCACTCCTCGGGCATCAAATTCGCATCACCGGGGTCCATGGAAGTCAGTTTAGACCTCCAGAGGGGGGGCTGAGCATACCACCACCCTTAGCCCAGAGGTGTGCTCCTCATCGGGCATGAAATACGCTTCACCGGGGTCCATGGAAGTCATTCGAGACCTCCAGAGGGGGGGCCGGGCATACCACCACCCTTAGCCCAGAGGTGAGTCACTCCTCGGGCATCAAATTCGCATCACCGGGGTCCATGGAAGTCAGTTTAGACCTCCAGAGGGGGGGCTGAGCATACCACCACCCTTAGCCCAGAGGTGTGCTCCTCATCGGGCATGAAATACGCTTCACCGGGGTCCATGGAAGTCATTCGAGACCTCCAGAGGGGGGGCCGGGCATACCACCACCCTTAGCCCAGAGGTGAGTCACTCCTCGGGCATCAAATTCGCATCACCGGGGTCCATGGAAGTCAGTTTAGACCTCCAGAGGGGGGGCTGAGCATACCACCACCCTTAGCCCAGAGGTGTGCTCCTCATCGGGCATGAAATACGCTTCACCGGGGTCCATGGAAGTCATTCGAGACCTCCAGAGGGGGGGCTGGGCATACCACCACCCTTAGCCCAGAGGTGAGTCACTCCTCGGGCATCAAATTCGCATCACCGGGGTCCATGGAAGTCAGTTTAAACATCCAGAGGGGGGGGGCCGAGCATACCACCACCCTTAGCCCAGAGGTGTGCTCCTCATCGGGCATCAAATTCGCATCACCGGGGTCCATGGAAGTCATTCGAGACCTCCAGAGGGGGGGCCGAGTATACCACCACCCTTAGCCCAGAGGTGAGTCACTCCTCGGGCATCAAATTCGCATCACCGGGGTCCATGGAAGTCAGTTTAGACCTCCAGAGGGGGGGCCGAGCATACCACCACCCTTAGCCCAGAGGTGAGTCACTCCTCGGGCATCAAATTCGCATCACCGGGGTCCATGGAAGTCAGTTTAAACATCCAGAGGGGGGGGCCGAGCATACCACCACCCTTAGCCCAGAGGTGTGCTCCTCATCGGGCATCAAATTCGCATCACCGGGGTCCATGGAAGTCAGTTTAGACCTCCAGAAAGGGGGGCCGAACCTACCACCAACCTTAGCCCAGAGGGCGTCACTCCTCGGGCTTCAAACTCCCATCGCCGGGGTCCCATGGAAGTCTCGACTTAGGTTTTGAACCGTTCCGGGGTCACCTCCAGTGAGATAACGCGGAAATCTCACTATATTCATGCCCACAGGCGAACCAGAGCCTTGGGCTTGTCATAGTTACATACGGTGTACCCAAACTTTCGTCTTTTCTAAAGGAACCCTAATGTCCTGACGGCACCGCACTGGAAACCCCCATGCCCTCTGAATTTTTACCTCTCCGAGGTGCTCCGTTTTGGGCTTGCTACCTAGGGCGAAGAGGGTCAGAAATTTTTCTAAGTCCTACTTTAAAACGTCCCACTGGGAGAACACTAGGGTTAGCACTTTGCCAAAAAATCACGGCTGAATGCAATTTTCACGCCTCGCACCCTTTGTTCGTTTAGATTTAACAAAAAAATCAACCGACCCCCCTTTTTAACAACGCTTTGCCGAATTTAGCTCACTTTTCCCGGCCTGGAATATCTCACGCTTGCCCCCCACGGTACTTACCTCCGGGGAAGACACCCCCGTCGCTGCCAACGCCCATGCCCGGCCCAGGCTCACCCGACTCGGCCTCGCTCGCTCCATCGCCCGCTCCAAACCTCCGGGGAGAAGACCCCCATCGCCGCCAACGCCCATGCCCGGCCCAGGCTCACCCGACTCGGCCTCGCTCGCTACATCGCCCCGCTCCAAACCTCCGGGGCTGGACCTCCACCAACCCAGCGCACCTCTCGAACCTATCCGGCCCACACTTAAGCACTCCTCCTCGGACTAAACCATCCAGCCCGCGCCGCTGGAACGAGCGCCCACTGGAAGACCCGAGCCCCAAACCCGCGCGCTTTACGGTTCTCTATCTCCCCGGGCTCGGAGCACTTTTCTCGGCCATGGGACCTCCAGGGGGGGCCCTTCATGGCTCCGTCAATATTCCTT